>NC_089823.1:169512411-169604911 GCF_035046505.1 Tiliqua scincoides
TTCCCGGCCTTCTGTGAAGACTTCTCAATATCTTGAGACATTTCCACTAGGTTGTATATACAGTTTTCAAATCCAGCCGTGTGTTTAATTCCTCTTCCCTTGAAGCTGTTCACAAAGTCTTCTGCCTGAAGTATAAGGCAACGGCTGTTACTGAAATTTGGGTTGTTGTTGTTGTTGTTGTTGTTGTTGTTATTATTAACTTTATTTCTACCCCGCCTTTCTCCCCGCCTTTCTTTTTCTAGGAGGGACTCAAGGCAGCTTACAACAAGGTTAAACAAATTAAAAAACATAATTTAAAAACAGATAAAAGCATATTAACAACATCATAAAAACAGTAGTCAGATAAAAAGTAGTCAGGTAAAAATAGCATAGAGCAGCAAATCATAAAAGAATCAGGCCTGTAACCAGGTATTTTAAAAAGATATTAAAAGATGTTAAAAGTTGTTTAAAAAGGCCAGGAACTCAGAAGGCTTGTCTGAACAGAAGGGTCTTCGGGCTTCACCGAAAAGTTTCAAGAGAGGGAGAAGTTCTTAAGTCAAGGGGAAGGGAATTCCATAGTGTTGGTGCCACTACTGAGAAGGCCCTATTTCTTGCTGCCGCCCCACGCACCTCCCTAGGTGGCGGCACTTGTAAAAAGGCCTTCTCTGATGACCTAAGAGGACGAGCCGTATTGTACCGGAATAGGTGATCTCTAAGATACCCTGGCCCAGAGCAGTATAGGGCTTTACAGGTCAAAACCAGCACTTTGAATTGGGCCCGGAAACGAAGGGGCAGCCAATGCAGCCGCCGGAGAAGCGGACGGACAGAGTCAAACCGCCTACCTCCAGTAACTACACAGGCCGCCGCATTCTGCACTAGTTGCAGTTTCCGAACCGTCTTCAAGGGCAGCCCCACATAGAGCGCGTTACAATAATCTAACCTCGATGTCACCATGCCATGGATCACTGTGGCCAGGTCTGCACGATCCAAGTATGGCTGCAGCTTGTGCACCAGCCGAAGCTGAGCGAAGGCCCCCCTAGCCACAGCCTCCACCTGGGAATCCAGGAGCAGCTGTGAGTCCAGGTGGACCCCCAAGCTGCGGACCTGCTCCTTCAGGGGAATGCAACCCCATTCAGCGCAAGCCAATAGCCCAGCACCTGCATCGAGGATTTCCGAACCAGGAGAGTCTCTGTCTTATCCGGATTTAATTTCAGCTTCAGGGTTTGAGAGATGAAACCATTCTTTCCAGTGTTTAACAATTCTTATGAACTAAATAATGCAAGGCTTCCATACATAAATTCTGCCCCATGTGCGCCTTGGCCCTCACTGCCTGTTATAATTGCTGCATCACAGAATTAACATGACGTACTTTTAACAATTATATAGCCATGCTAACCTTGTGTCTTCTTGCTTTCCTGTCTGAAGTACTTTAGAGCACAGTTCCCCCTCTCTTTAGTACCTATGAGAAGCTTAAATCACAACCAAGTTGACTTTCCCTTTATTTGTGAATATTTTGTTCTGACACCTGTGTTCCCACTTTGACCAGCTGGAATGTTTAGAAAAATTCAATGACATCAAACTAGTTCAGCCAATTGCTTTCAATCACCACAAAACTTCTACAATATAGACTGTAGGATAAAGTTGTCTTCTTGGGAAGAAGCAATAATTATTTTACCATATCTCATTTTTATTTTCTTAATATTTACAGAAATCGTTTTTTAAAAGCGCCAGAATTTCATTTCTTAAATCTCCATGTTCATCCAAGCTTTTAGAACACAAAATGATTCGGTTTGGATGGTACTGTAAAACAGTCTATCCCAATTGGAGGGGTGTTGGATCATGTCTCCCTGAGAACTAATACACTGCCCCACCACTGCTTAATTGTGCAGAAATAATTTACAATTGTATTTGATATAGGCATTAAGGGATGGTTAGAAGATTAACACAACACATGTGTGCGCTCTCTCTCTCTCTCTCTCTCTCTCACACACACACACACACACACACACACACACACACACACACACACACACAGATTCCCATTGTTCACACAGATTTCCTGTACAAGCAGAGGCTTTCTGCACATGCACCAAGAATGCATCCCACTGAAGTGAATTTTTCTTTGTTACTACTTTTACTCGCATGGGAATTTGTGTTAGTAGTAAGAGAGGGAGCTGAAGATGAAAGTTTGCTTCTGATCCCTTATACTAAGAAAGAAAGACATGGGTAGGGCCCACATGCATGACAAGTGTACAAGACAGTCCTCAGTATCAGCATTCCATGTGACAATGGACACACCCTATTTAAATACAAATGTGATTTATAGCACTACCCACCAGCTTAACTGGATGTGCTTGGCCTTGTTGAAAACCAAGAAAGAATTGTTCTTTTGACGTTCTAGAGGTCCCCTCCCCCACATACCCTGTAGTGAATCTGTTTCTGGGCTTGAATTAAGGTGAAGTTGAATCAAAGGAAGTGTGAAACTTGATTTGGTGTTTGAGTCATGGTTATGATGTCGAGGTGGGCAGGCAGAAATTGTCGTTTGTTAAACACCACTCCCAGAAAAGTGAGGATACCCCAGGGCAACAGCAACAGATTCAGGGAACTTGGGCGATGGTAAGAGCTCTTTGGACCTACCAATACTTCCAAAAGCCAGGATTCTGGCAGCTATGGGATGACAAAGAGGGTGTGGCCCCTTGAATGAGTAGGAAGCAGTCCAGTTCCCTACTCAGAGTCAACATATGAACCCCTATGATTAGTGTGGTCAAGAAGCAGCTCCATTTCTCTGTGGGGAAATAGATAATACCAGAGTTAGGTTAGGTCAATCTACTTTAAAGTACGCTTTTTAAGATCCTTTCAGAACTTTCAATTATTAATTAATAAAGTTGTGGCCCAGTTAAAGGAATTATTTCCTGTCTTCCATATGTGTGATATGATAATCTGAGGTAGTTTTGTGTGATCATTAACAATTATACTACAGAATGGGTTAATTAATTCTAACATTAATTCAAATCCCCCATCAATAAAGGTGAACAAAGAACAACAAAAAATATGCAGTTAGGAGGAGTCATATTTTTAGCAACTATTTTGCTGGAGAAGTTACCAATAACTGGAATTTTTTTTTACAATTCTGTTTCTCCTATTAACAACATTTAGCATGAAAAATGTCTCCATTTCAGTGATTTCATATCAGAAAAAGTATCTTACAGATTATTGCAAATGTGTAAAAAATGGATAATTGTTTTCAAAAGATTTTAATATGCAGTCTGTGTTTTTAAAGGGGTGTGTGTGTGTGTGTGTGTGTGTGTGTGTGTGTGTGTGTGGAGATGGGACTTGTTATCTGTTTAATGTTTAATTTCCTCTTTTGAAAATTCTACCACTGTGAAAGAAAGTATCAGGAGACACAAGGGTGTTTTTAAGGGAGCATTTTGACCAGCTTGGAAAGAGGGCCTTGAGTAGGGAGGAGAGGATTAAAAGGAGGAAAATATTTCAAATCTAGCCACGTGTGCCCCAGAGTATGCATCCCTGTGTACTGTTGATATGCATAAATACAACTATCCAAGCACTGTTCTGCAGTGCAAAACTTACCAGCGTGAGGCAGCAAGAGGAGAATGACTCCTCTTTGTCTCTATGCTTACAAATCTTTGTGTATTCTGCATGCACATGAAATAAATACCTCATGGTTAATGTTCAACATGTTCATGACTGATCACATTTGTGAGCATCTCTGTCCCTTCGCTAAGAGGCAGATGGACCTTGAATTTACATGCATGGATTAAAGATGCAACTCATTCCCTGCATTTCAAAAAGATGCACTGCATCTTTCAAATTTTGTTCATTGTGGCTCTTTTTAAAATCCTCCTTGTTACCCACATTTCTCCCTTTAGTTTCCATATTCCAAACATTAGTTCCTGTTAGCGATCAGCCAAAACAAGTGGAAAAGTGGACAGAAAGCCAACTGAAGGTTTTAAAAATATATACATATTCTGTCAGTTGAATATTGACTGGCTTTTTAACACACACTCCTCTAATTCTTAATTAGAATACCATAGCTAATTAATAAGTTTTTTCCAATTATAAATTAACTTAGGATCAGAACTCTGGCTTTGCATGTAATTTCCTATAATCGCTAAAGCTACTGCAAAAACATGTCTCCTACCAACCGTAACTTTTTTATTTAACACAGACAGACAAGTTCTCACTGGGTTTAAATTTTGCAGCAAATTATCTCTGTTGGGATTTATGGAGGAATTTTAAAAAAAAAAAATCACAAGGGTTTTTTCCCCCTTCTTCTTCCTACTTTTTTTGTCCCAACCTTTTTCGTTCTTAAACAAAATAGCATCCTGAATGGGCAATTTCTTTCTGAGATTTAAAAAAGAATTCATCTTAATATTTTAATGTTATTACAGGGAAGGAAGAAAGAGAGCAGGTGATAATTCGTGGTGTTTTTTTTTCCCCCATAACTGTTACCACCTTTTCATGGTTTCTTCAAAAATGATTTGGGAGGTACCCTCATGCTGTTCATTTATAGAATCTTAACTGGAGAGACACTTATCTCTTTAGTAATGAACCAGTATAATTAAAGGTGGGAATGTGGAAGGGTTCAGGCTCTGGCAACATGTCACATAGTTGGCTGCTGCAATTCCTCTGTGGTTTATCAAAGACTACTCCTTTAATATGGAGATTACACTTATGTACTTGTCTGAACTTGAAAGGCATTTGCCTAATTTACTTATTAATGAGATGTAAATCTATTTGTACGGCACGTCACAAGTTTCCTGAAATCGCTGCTACTTAACTGGTGATAAACCCTATGATTTAAGCGAAAAATAATACATTTAGCTTCCACATTCATTCTGTTAAAAATTGATATAGTCTATGTTAAATTTATTAATATTGCTTGCTGTCATTCAGTTTGCAGCTCTTACTGAAATATGACTTGACAGCGGCCGCATTAAAGATGTATGCCATTGTATTCAACAAAGATTAATGAAGCCCGGTAAAAATAGCTGTAAAAGAGAAAGTGATCCGAATGTAAAATCAGTGAATTAAATGAGGCCTTGCATACCATTTGTTAATATGCATGAGGAGGGAGGCAGCGAATGAAAATGTCTCCCTGCAAAGTTCATTTGGGAATGTTTCAATATTGTCTGAATACCACCAAACTACTGAATAGAAGCCTAATAGAGACCCATGTACCACTAAGGTCTGTCCATGTGCCTTGTGAAATGGAGCACACGCCCGCACTTGAGTGAGTGCGCGCACACAGAGATTTGGTTCCAAACAGAATTGGAAATCTCAGATCTAAATAACATGATCCATACCAAAGGAAATCTGTCTAATACACATACAAGCATAGATGTCTCTTCTCTCCCTCACAGACTTCTCAGGCTGTCTATAAGTGTTGGCTTTCAGTAATAAAGCTACTTGTGATATAGAGCTTTAATGTTATATGCCTCTTTTATGGGGGAATTGTATGAAGTAATACTTAAAGGGATTAGATGCCAAGGATTTATAAAAGGTTAATATGTCTGTCTGTCTTCTTGGCTGTCATGCCTTTTCATACACTGAGATCTATGAAGTGAAAGATTTTTTTTTTTGGCAGAGTTCTTTGGAATATTTTTTTTTCAGGTGATGATTTATTTCAACACCACTCATTATCAAATGTTGCTGAATTTATAACCAAACAGGTTAAGACTTTCAAATAAATTAGCAGGGTCATAAAGTACTATACAGTAATCACACGGTAAACATAGCATACAGTATTTATCAATCAGGATGCTGGAATGTTTGTATAGGGCTTGAGCTACTACTGACAGACTTGCTTAAAGATTTGAATATATTCTACAAGGTCAAAGGTTTCTCACAATAGACCATGCTGAGGGTCCCCCCCCCCCTTTTTTTTCTTTAGGGATTATTTTTAATTTGGCTAGGTAGATCTTTGGCAGCAAAGTCATAATGCACCAGAAAGATTGTCAGCTTGGAGGCAATTTGAAGGTATAATATGCACACATACAGTGTAAAACCTTGTAGAAAAGCTCTGCCTAAAGCATAAAGTGTCCCAAAAGAATGAAAACCAGTGTTTAAATTCTGAACAATTTAGATGGAATTTTGTTCTGAGTCTCAGTTTATATCATCTACCTGATCCTGTAGTACTGGAACTCATAACCCATGTTTTGTGTTTGCCATATTAGAAATTCCTATTATTACAAGGAAAATATTATCCATTAATGGCCCTGTGCATGAAGCTGGTGCTGAAACACTGGAGCACTATGCATTGACCCTCACAAGGACTCGTGTTTAGGGTCAAAGGAATGTAATTAATGACCCAATCCTATCTATATGCTATATGCTATAACTAACATATAGATACGCTATAACTCCATATTCATCAGTGCAATGTACACCTGCTGAAACAGAAGTCCACAATTCGCAAATGCACCATGGATCCTGGTGCAACACCGGTGCAGCACCATACCAGTGTAAATCAGATGCTGGCAGAACTCCCCCTGTGGAGAAATCAAAACAGGGAGAAGATTGGTGCATGATGGGGTGGATGTGAGCAGGTTGTGGAAGGGATGAGAAAGAGCTGGTGCATGCCATATCTTAACCTTCCTTCAGACAAGACACACCCCTAGTGCTGTAGAAATGCTGTGCTAATATCAGAGCTGGTTCAGTTAGGAATAAACCTTTAGGATCAATGGGAACAGAAAAACACCAGAAAATCTAATCTCTCAGTGTCCCTGCCTTGGCCACGTCCCCGCATCAGACCAGCAAGAAGGGATTGCTGCCTTAGTGAAAGATTCATGTTGGTGGACAGAATGGCTGTGACAGGGTGGTGGTGATACGCTGTTACTCCTTCAGCTTTACTGTCATCTCCTCTGAAATTCAGGTTTTTGCCTGACCTGTGGCTGCCAAGAAGAGAGAGAGCCAGACATGGTCAGATCCTGTGGCAGTTCAACCTTGGCAGGCAAATTGCTGACCAGCCTTTGTTAACCTTGCCAGCCTATTGTCAACCCTAGCCCACAAGCTGCTCCATGCCAGCTGCTAGCCAGCCCTAGCCTCCAGTAGATGTCTCTGTGCAACCCTTTCCAGCCTCTGCTCCCATGCCACAGGTGCTTACCTGTACACTGCCAGTCTCAAAAGACTGGTCTCTCCACTTCCTCCCATATATGTTCTCATGCACTGTGGGGGGGGGGGATAGTATCTTGGGTTACTACACACCACCTCAACACACTATGGGAGAATGATGGGAGAAAGATGGGCGTGTGGGGTGGGGTGAGATGAGAGCAAGGCATCCTGAGGTGGCTGCAGGACAAGTTCCCCTAGGCACATGGGGATCCTGTTCCTGGCCACATCATCCCTATGAGGCTGGGCTGTGCAAATTGTGAGGATGGCCATAAACATGGGATAGTTGACATGGGCACCCTGACCAACCCAGGCACCCCAGGGGGTGGCTGACACTGCAGGGGCTCATACTAACAGTGCTCTTGTGGTACACATATACTCATAGTTGCATTGCATCTAGCATCATGCCCTTCAGTGTCACCTGGCTGCAGCCCTTGCTTCAATTCTACTATTCAAATATTAGATCTGCCTGCTCCATGGCCACTGGTCAGAGGGACAGGCAGACATGGTTGGTCCCACCAGCTATACAGCCCAGCAAAACAGACTGCATGGAGAACTGTGGGCCAGGTCACACACGGCCATGGGCTTGGACACTCTGTGGAGCATCTGAGGGGCTGGTGGATGGCCACTGCAGTGGCCTTCCAACAAGAAGCAACAGGTTCTGCTCTCTAGAAGGGGATGCACCAATTATGGAAGCAGGAAAGGCAACCAGTCTTCCAGTATCAGTACTGCATGGGTAAACAGCAGATAAGAGCAGAAGCTACAAGGTAAGAGCAGAGTCTGGCACAAAGCAGCTAGATATGGCTGGGGTGGCAAAGGCTGGCATGGGGTGACTAGAAACAGCTGGGGACTTACAGCTGGCAGGGGCTGTCAATGTCCCTGGGTGACTTGCACATCACTATTGTCCTGGCAGCACATTTGCCAGTCCCACAGGCATCATTAGTGGCTGAAGTATTGTGTTGTGATGTGCTCCTGGATGTCAATGCCCCTGGGGTCCTGCTCCAGCTGTAGGGCTTGCTCCTTATCAGCAAGTGACATTTCCATGGCTACTCTTTACAGGACAAACAGCTTGGCTTCCTTTTCAGGTGTCTATGTTACATATCCACTGAATAGGTGCAAGTGCTTCTTCAGAACACGACCATCCATGTCTGCTAATGCACCATGTTGTACCTGCCCTTGGGTTCTGGGCGGTCTGCTGCATAGGGCATCGTAAGTAAGGGATACAGGATAGCCATGGTTGCATGGAAGGTGCAGGTAGCACAGTGCCATTTGCGTGCCAGCATGGCCCCCCAACCATGATCTACCTAGGAGTTTGCCTAAGGCCATTGGAGATCATGCCTCCAACTCTCTTCCCATCAAAGCACTTTGTATAATAAGTATGTGCCGTGCAGACGAAAACAAAATATGCCACAGGAAAGTAACTAAACTGCTATTGCTATGCTGGGGCAGAGATTGGTGTGCAATTTCTTAGTTCTTGTTCCAGGCCTCTGATCCAAATTCTCAGTGCAAGTAGCTAATAGAATTTGTCTCTGTGTATTTTGCATGTATATTTTGCATGTACATTAACTTTAGTAGTTTGTGGTTTGCTCTGTATAACTAAACTCTCAAAGACAAAATTTCATACCATTAGACAAACTTATATAAGTAAGCAAAGAAAAAAAAATCAAAGTCAAATATGTAAACTGGACAAAAGCAAACATTTATCACTACTTTGGGTACAAATCATACATTTGTTATTTTTACTCCTCTCCTCCCTTCTCTCTCCTTTTTTTAAACCAGTGCACATTACTGCTTGTGCGCTGCAAGAAATGTCCTAGTATATAATGTACTAAATTTGTAAAATACTAATAGTTCCCTTTGAACTTGCTACCTTGTTAATCAGTACTCTTTCAGCACTGGCACCTTCTGTTCCTTTAATTCTATAACATTTTGGTCCCCAATGCGCAATGCAATGCATCTTTCCTGAGAACTGGCTGGTTTCCACTTGTCAAGTTGCTTTCCTCGAGCTTTCTAAGATGTCCATCTGGGCAATCAGAGGTAGGGAGGCAGGCTAATTTCTTAGTAACATACTGCCAGATAGCATTTGGAAGGAATAAGATAGCAGAGGAAAATACAACGCTGACGAGAACCAGAGCTGTCAAATTGCCTGTAAAAGAGCAGACAGGATTGGCATCATTTTATCCACATTTTAAGATCAGAAGCATTTTCAGCCATTAATTGATAGAAACTGATTCTGACAACAAAACAATGAAGAAGCTTGCTAACAACTTTCTGATTGTTTAGTTGGTCCTAATAAAAGTAAAATTCTACTTTGGCTTTGATTTTTCTTTTTCACATGGACCAATATGACAGTGTTTTTCGTGAGTAAACATACTCTTATTTGTTGGAAAATGCAATTTAGAAAAACCAGTAGAAGCAGATCCTTTGAAATTATGCAGTAACTGAAGAGTAGCATTTGTGCCCTTACTTCAGATTGGTTTGATTATCATGTTAAGTGGGTTCCAAGCAAGTTAGATACTCTGCTATACTCCAATTTTCTGACAGCATTGTTCTTTGGAAAGTTTCCTCACAGTCAGATAAATGGTGGCTGTTCCCATAGCACATAACAGAAAATATTTTCAGTTATGGGAAATTAAAACACTGGCAAACCAGCCAGCATGAAGATCACAATAACCAGGTATATATTGCATTGTAAGATTACCAAGATTGGAGAAACTAATATAGCTTTGAATTCAGATATATCTTTTTAGTTCTGGTCTTCCAGCACAAGGCAATGAATTTTTCTGGAATTTTGGAGTCCACAACAAAATTTGGCAGATCCATTAGTGTGCAGGAGAATTACTTGAGCATTCATATTTCATGTATGAGGGTTGTATCACAACTTGTAGAACTTGATAAAGTGAAATAGCAAATGGTTGTGTTTGAGCATCTGATTGACCTGGCACTGCAACATGACATATTTAGTGTTTGTGATGTTTTTGTGGCTAGTTTTACATAGTTATGGCATAGTTAAAGGTGGTAAAGTGAGAACTGCAAGAATTTGCAGGAAATCACATAAGGCAAACAAAATACAGAAAATGTAGACATTGTACAAATGTAAAATGTTGCTGCTGCTTCTGCTACTGCTACTGCTACTAATACTACTACAACAACTACTAAATAGGCTCTCATTGGGCATGGTACTGTACAAAATACAAGAGGATATGTCCTTGTAAGCCTCCCCATCAAGGTCGGTGCGGAGGCTGGATTCAGCCTTCACGGCTGGCATGCGTCCCTGCGCTGGTCCAGCTGACCCTCCTGGGCTGACACAAGGGACTTGTGCCAGTCCAAGGGTGCCTTAGGATTCCGCCCTTAATGCCTTAAGCCCTCCTGAGGGCTTCCCCAGGCCTCCCAATGCCTTATAAGTCATTAAAAACATGACTTCCAGTTTTTTTTAAAAAAAACAGAAGTCATGTTTTTTGCTCTCAGGCTCAGTCTGAGTCCAGCTGATTTTTGACAACAGAGTTCTGGGTGAGGTGAAGAGACCACAGGGAGGAGAGAACTGAAGACCAGAGAGAAGAAGGTGGGAGCAGTCAAGGCAGAAGATAATCAGAGTGTATACCAGAGTTTTCACTGAGGATATGGTGATAAAGAGCCATATTTTAGCAGGAAGATGTGACAAGACTTGGTGACAGACTGAATATGCGAAGCAAAGAAGGTAAGGAAGTCAAAGGTAAAGCCTAGGCTTTGTGCCTGCTCAGTAGGGTAGATTGTGACATTGTCAGCAGACCTGGAGAGTATACAAAGAGAGGAGGGCTTGGAAGGAAAGAGGAGATTTTCAGTCTTAGCCAAACTGAGTTTGAGAAGATAATGAAGCATCCAAGTGGAAATTGCTGGCAAATAGTTGGAGGTGCAGGACTGGATTGAGGGAGAAAATTCTGAGTAGAAAGGTAAAGCAGGCTCATTGATGTAGCATGAAAACAGTGACAATTTCCTGGATAATAATGCAACAGATTTGACAAAATAGTGAGGATTTTGATAAGGCCATCAGAAATGTCAACTCTGAATGTTGAGTACATTCAACAGAAATTCCATGATTGTCTCATTTCAACAGCAGCAATACTAACTACCTTTGTATGCTTAGCTCTGTTCTGAGAGAGGAGAAATGTAGTTTATGGAGAGAAGATGCATGCCATGAGGCAGGTCAAAGTCATGATCTGTTGTGATAGTCACATTATTCTGTCATGCTATTAACACAATTACCTGACTTTGTGAAAAACATGGCTTTGAATTGGGGGTGTTCTATACATAGCTCTGCTACTTATTCATTAAGTGAGCTAGAATAAATTGGCTATCAAGTTCACATTCTCCTACTTCAAAGGTAGGTGATAATGTTTGATGATAATCCACACATTTTCAGATATGAATGAAAAAAGTGGCAAGACATCATCATTTTCAAAATCAGATGTATCCGATTATGTCTGAAAAATTACTGAATAATAAAATGTTTTAAAACATCAGTTAATAACAGGTACAAGTGATTTATTTTTGTTATTAATGATGGCACTTTAATATTAAAACATTTTATTACTTTAATCATGGTGATTTGTAAGATTTTTATGGAAGGAAAAAAAGATCAAAACAATTGCCAACATTCAAACAGGTAAGGTTGACAATATGACTTGTAGCCGAATCCTGTGCATGATTTCTTGGATGTGTGTACCACACATATATAGTAACTCAATGGTAGAACACCTACTTTATAGGCAGGAGATCCCAGATTGATTCTGTGGCATCTTCAAGTAAAGATTAAACTACCTTGTCTGAAATCCTGGAGAGCCCCTGCCAATCAGTGTACAGGTCCAGTCTTGTTATACACTGATTTTTTATGCAAGGATTTGACTCAACATGAATGGCCACTGCAAATGAGAAGAAATGTGCTGATCCCTGGAGAAGGGAAAAAATGCACTCCTTTAAAATCAGTTTAAAAAACTACAGTCCTTTAACAAGAGCCTCTTAAATGAGAGAGAGGGGGGGACAGCTGGCTGACAATCCATCAATCCTTCTCTCTCCAGACGACCCCTCCCTTCCCCCTGAGCATGTGAAAGAAAGGTGATCACTTTGCATTGGTGAAGGGAGGGGCTGAGTGAAGCGCCTTTGTAAGCTCTTGGAAGAGGAATGATTGATGAATTGTCTTCTTAATGACTCTTACCTTACATCACAAAGGTCAGCAAGGCTGTTTTTAAATCATTGGAGCAAAAAACTGTTTTTTTAATTGCTTTGCTATAGTGCGTTTTTTGCCATCCACGTGAGTGCTTTGAATGGAACCCAAGCGAATAATGAAGCTCAACCTGTAGTGATAATGCAGGCTTAGATGTACTAATGGCCTGACTCTGTATAAGGCAGCTTCCTGTGTTACTTAAAAAAAAAAAAAAGTATACTTAAGACTCCAGCTTGTGAGCCTAACATTTGTATGAGTAGACAAAAATACAAAAGTTTTGAAAATACTCTTGATCTTGGGCCTGTAACCCTACTACTTTTCCTTTAGCTACACCAGCCTAGGACCGCTCCTTCCCATCTGTGGCTACCATGCCCCATTTTGTAAGTAAAAATATAATCATATACAAAGTGATATTATATAATAAGGAAATATACAGAGTGCCATTGACCGTGTACAGAGTACCTTTCCCTCACCACATTTCAGAGATTTTTCCCACAGCAAATTGCTTTCAGAAAGGACTGATCTGAATTGGAACCAGCCAGGGTGCACCGGCAATAAAGGCAAAGGGTGCAGGGGCTTTGGGGGCTTGTGGGCTCTTTAGATTGCACCAGTCTGCATTGCAGCAATGGCAGGAGACTACAAGCCCCCAAAGACACTGTGCCTTTCCCTGGTCTGAACTGGGGCATAAGGGGGGGGGGAGGGAACACTAAAAAAACACTCATCTCACCCTGAATGTGCTGTTTGTCTTGCCAATTTTTATAATGGGACTATTATATTCTATAAAAATTCTTTTCCCTCCCCACTCTCACAGGGCAACTGGGGACCTGCAAGTAGAAAGAAGGGTTGTGTTTGAAGAAGGCGGGCTGGTAGGAAAGGGTTTTGGGAGGTGGGAATGGGAAGCAAGAAGATGGAAAATTTCTTTGAATGGAAAATAATTTTGGGGAGTTGTGGAGCTTACCTTGTCTTGGAGGCAAGTTGTTTGTTTGTTTTTTTCCAAAACCCCTGAATTCGTTTCCAAACTCAACCTTGGAGAATGTCACCACCATCTCTAGTCATGATTCATCCATCAATAAAATCATCAAAACTTCAACATGAAAACTAAAAAAATGTAACAAAGTGGAAGGGAAAGTTGTATTTCTTTTGTGTTTTGTTTTTTTTACACACTGTTGTAGGTACATTTCAGCCCGACCACAGTTGACGATAGCTTTGTCCTTGACATCAGGACAAGGCGTGTTGCACCCCAAGGTTCCTCGGAGGGTTCCTTTCCTTTTAAGTTTCTCTGAGCCAGGAATCCCTTGTGTTAAGCGGCAGTCGAGGCTAACGAAAGGACAAGAAGGGGGGAGCAGTCATAGTTGTATCAAGGTGAAATATGTGGCACTGATGCAGGAAGGAAAAAAAAATTGAGCATCAAATTACTATGGCAATGACTGAGAAATGAAATAGCTATAGAAAGAGAGTCAGCAGCACTGCAAATTGGCACATGAGTTCTCAGTACGACTTTACTGGGAGAAAGCCAAATTCAGAGTGCCCTCCATCATCCCCCTGTAGCATTTTATAGTCACTAATGACATTTTATTGCTCAAGGAGTCATTCAGCCATATATAGGTGGGAATTTTCCTTGACTTATTTTACTGTATCTCTGGTTTGATCTGGTGTGGAGCCAGTCCTGCAAGTTCTGCAGAAGGTGTTATGAGCTGTAAAGGAAGTGAAGTGGCCAAAAGGCTTTGATTTCTGTGGTTAAATAATAATAATGCATGGCACTTTTCTTCTTCAGAGCTTGTGCCTTTTATAGCCTTGTGTTTACCTAAGAAATCATGAACAATCAGCTTAAGGGACTGTGCAAAACATGCCAACTGAACGAATTTCCCCATTCTTGATGGTACAGCGGTCACAACCTTAGGACTGTTATTAGAAGTGATAATACCAAGGTTGAAAGAACAAGCGAACTCATTGCTTGACAATCTGGCATGCATTGCTGCCAATGTATGCCTTTTTCTTGTATTTTAACTTAGAATAATCCCCATTTGCCACTTGGATAAAGCAGGTTGATGTTTTAAATTGCAGTACAAAAGTTGGGGAGGGAGAGAATCACATTATGCAACCAGAAAATGAAAATTTGGCAGTCTGATTAGGCAATTACACAATGTGAAGAAATGTGCTTTATTCACATAATGTATTCCAGATGCAAATCTGGGTTTGTTACAGGAATTAATTTCTTTTTATTCAGAGATGAATGGGATGATGGTTAAGGGATAGCTGGAGCACATACAGAGGGAGCATCTAAGGAGATGAAAGGGACTAGGAGCTATTGAGAAGGACAAGAGGGTGTGGAGAGTTCAGAAGCCCTTCCTTCTGATTATTAGTAACAAGGGAGCATTTTCACAATTACGGCATGATTAGCAAGAATCCATCATAGGGCCTAATGGTTATTCCTTGGAGAATGTCAAAGTGCACACTGTGATCCAGGTAATGTAGTCCATGTGCTGAAACTACCACATGTGTATCAGTGGACTGCATGTGCAACGATACCTGTGTGCTCCATGCAAAAACAGAGTCTGAAGCCAGTTTTTAAACTGTGCACAAGGCATGGCACATTTGCACAAGCAGTTGAATGCTTCCAGATTTTTGCTGTGCCCATAGTCTTTTGGGCATTGGCCATTATACTTGGAAATGCCCAGATCTACCATCGGTTCTCCTTATTTACGTATGTTGTTGTGCAGGCCCAATGCTGAGAGATTTTTGCAGAGCCACTAAATCAATACTCCTGGAAATTGGTACGCAATGCAGTGTTCATGCAGCGGTACCTTTGGTGGCCTCAGAGATACAGGATAGTGACCAGCCAATGGGATATGGAAATCAGGAACATGGAAATCAGGACACTCATTGGCCAGCACTCACTGATCTAAATGAATATTACTCGGGTCCCAAAGAACTAACCTGAGAAACTTCACTTCTCTTATAGAAACTCATCTGACTTTCCTTGAACATTCCCAGATGTTTCTCCATTAGTTTGTTACAAATTTCATATTTTTTTTAAATATTGGTATCAGCCCCATAAACTCTCAGCAAATTTCTCTGGTTTTTAAGAAGACTACTACCCACATGTACTGAACCATGATGTGTTGTGTTATGAGTTTCTTCTTTTCGTCTTTAATATTTAGTGACACATTGGGTTGGGTTGCCACTCACTGCTATTTAGTGACTGGCAACCCAATTACCTTTCATTCCACCCTGTGGCTCACTGCTCCATGGTTCGCTCCATAAATAATGTTAAAATTTGTCTGGTTACGAAGGGCTGTGTTGCCACCATTCCACATGGTCCTGGAAAGTTAGCAAAGGAAAAACAGCACTATTTGCCATGATACAAACACCCCTCCACACCACTATGATGCAGTAATAACACATCACCTTCTGTATTCCCCTCCTTAAATTACCTGCCTCAGGTTACTTGCCTTAGAAGCAAAGCTGAGAATCAGGTTGAAGAGTGCTATGACAGCTTGAATTCTGGTTCTACCAAACAGAACAAAACCACTTAAAAGTTACTTTCCAGAACCTCTGTAGGAGAACAATAAAACTGGTTTTCACACTTTTTTTCTAAGCGTTTTACTCTGAACATGTGAGCCTCTGGCAAACATTGGTACATCCGAGCATTACATCATTTTTCATTTTGTTGTTGCTATTTTTTAATTTAATTTAATTTAATTTTTTTTTTTTTTTTGCAATGTTTAGCTTCAGGAGGTTATCACTGCAGAATGCCGCATCCAAGCAGGGCCGTTGTTGTCTGTGCTCAACAATGAACATAACCGCAACCATAGTTACCTCTTCTGTTTATTTTGTTCCAGCAATTTCATTAATTGTAAACCTGTTCACTGTTTGCCAGTCAGCTATCACTGCGTGTTGTTTACTAATAGGTTTAGCTCTGAGGATTTCTGGGTACACATCAAGAATTTTTTTTTTCTTTTTCATAGAAAGGGGAGTAATCTTGAAGGGGGGGAAGCAATGCAATTTTTCAATATGTGGCACATTGACTAGAAATAGCAGGAATCCGTCAACTCAACTAAGCATTTCATGAGAGCTTCCATATCAAAGCAGACCATTTGGAAAACAGCCTTTGTCTTAAATGTGTCTATAGACACTGCATTTGTTGGTTTTTGAGTAAATCCAAGCCTATTTATAAGCTCATCTGTTACATGAAGGGGATATGGAAATAGCTCCCTGTTGCATGAAAATTATCTATACTCTACTAGAGACAATACACTTAGCCTACTGAAAGTAATAGAGTGAAGTCAGCTTCATAGTTTATTTTAATGGGCAAAGCCTCTGCACATCATAATATCAAATAAACTCCCTGGAAAACATCATCCTCGTATAATTGTATTATACAAGAGGAGTGTCACTTTTTCTTGGGAAGAGCACCATTACACTTTTATGATATACGTTAAGGGGAAACTAGATGGTACCATTGATTCCTGTACTAGCATTTTTACATCAAAAGACCTATGTCTGCTGTCCAGGTCACTGATATCACAAATGAAGGGAATTTAATGGTCTAAGTTTGGTCTCTGGAGAACCACAGAATAGTTAGTACCATCATAAAGTCTGACAATGTAGCCCCTTTGGCAGGTCTTTGTTGATAATAGGTTTGAACTGCAATCTTTTTGCCTTGGTATAAGGGGATCTTTTACAGGAGGCTTGAGATGCATTAGGAGAATAAAACAGGGGAAAGAAAAGCTGCTGAGTACAAGGCTGTGTTTCACCTGCACCATACCTAGGGTGAGGTTAATGCAGTAGTATCTGTGCGGAAACTGCCTCACCCTCGTATTAAAAGGAGCTTATCATTAGGGATTACCTAGCTGCTGCACCAGCTGCAAGTCTTTACTTAAAGACTTAAAGGTAAAGCTCTTTCCATGCCCTATCCAATGACATTTGCAGCTCACTATAATTTATTGAATATCTTCCAAAGAGCAAACACAGGATTTCTCCAGGTACTGTTTAAGTTGGGTTGAAAATGTTTGCCATTTACCAAGACAAGCGAAAGTGGCCAGGCAGGTGGGAAAGAGATGGACACATTTTCACTTTTGCAAACGTCGTGTCATATTTTGCATCACTTTCCTCCCACTGACCCCCTCCGCCTTTTTTTCCATTCAGCTTGAACATTTTGTTTACTCGAAGTCCTATGATTGCCCCACCTTCCTTCTGACAGTGGCTGCTTTCCCAATTTCTCAGAGAGTGCTGGCCAGAAGCTGGTGAGGAATTGCAAGACCTTCCTGCAGTCAATTCATGTGCATGTTTCACCCTTCTGAATGTAATCGTCACATTCTCTGGATCTCAACATTCTTGAAGACAATCCAAAGTGAATTTACGGAGGTTACTGTCATTTATTAAGGCTGCCAATTTATTGATGAAGATTGTAAAAAAAAAAAAAAAAAAAGGAAAGAAGGCAAATTACATGCCGGGTGATGAAACGCTTTCTTCGCCTTCCGGGTAACATGCATGCAAATTATATTAATAGGCTATAATTATGTAAACTTTATTATGTGTGTTAAAGATAACATTAAAATTATAAGACAAATGACACTTAATCACCAAAGGAGGGTAATGACAAAAAAAAAAAGTCAGCAAAATGAATGGGAATCATAAACATTGTTGTGCTTCCTTGCACAATGACCTGTACTCTTTATATTATAGTAAAATAATAATAATGAATCATGTGTACACTCTATGTTTCACCTTCAAATGGCTCTACAAACATTGTCTGATTATTATACAGGCATTTGGGGCCTTGTTTTCAATGTCAGTAATCAGTCTGTGCAAATTTGTGCACTGTGCGTGCTCCAAAGACCTTTTCCCTGTTGGATGCCCATTTGGTGGGTGTGTTTCCCCACTCCCAATGTAATGCTACATTTAAGAACGTAGAAAAATGAATGAGTTTTTTTGGGGGGGGATGAAATATAGATGGCTTTGGCAAAAATAAACTGTGTCTCCCCCACTAAATGCAGCCCTTAAAGAAGATAAACTGAAATGCCATAAGTCAGATGGAAATCTCATTGCATTCAGTAGAAATTATTCCCCAGAAAGTGAGTAAAGGATTGCAGTCATATTCACTAAGAGCTCAAGCCTTTTCTCACCCTCCCCCCTCCTGTCCTGCAGCAGAGCCAGAATGGCTACCCTGCATCTTACAGGATGGTGGTGTTGTGGAAGTCCCCTCTGGGTAAGGGAACAATCATTCCCTTACCCAGGATAGGACTAGGGCCCAATCCGATCGGGAACAGTGCTGGCACTCCACTGGTGCCACTGGCCCAGTTGTTGTAATAAGTGCCGTAAAGCATTTTTGCGCCAGAGGTATAGGTGCACCTCTGATGCTGGACCCAGTGGCAGTCGATGTGGGGCCATAGCGCTGAAGGACATGCAGCAAGGACTCCTGGAGGTGAGTTGTGCTACCGGCCAGTCTCAGGTAATTTCAGGAGCGGGGAGAGTGGGGAGGGGTAGAATAGTGGGGGGGAGGAGGTGAGCAAGTTTGGGAGGGAAGGTTCTGCTGCCATATCTTAACCCTGTCTGAGAAACCCAACACAGGTCTCCTCAAATCTGCACCCACTCAATAGTGGGCACAAATCTGAGGAGACCCATTGGGGCCGCCTGGCCGCTACACAGGGTAAGGGATTCTCCTTACCCCAAGGAGACCTGGCAGTGCTTCCCTGGCCCCATTGGATTCAGCAGTCGCCATTTTGGCGCCACTGCATCCCTGGGCGTTAGGGAAGATTAGGATAGGGCTGTTACTCAGACTTGCACTAGCTAAGTAACTGGCAGAGGTCTGCGTGGATCCACAGGTGGAAGGGGGCTGTCATGGTGGTTCTTGGATAGAGAATGGAATGGAAAAACATCATGCAGAACCAATTGGTTATTACTCCACAGTCCAACAGCAAGGCAGGATAATGAGCAACAGAAGGCAAAGCTAAGAGCACAAGGCCCAAATTCTCTGAGTTTTTACAGAATTTTGTGCCATAGAATCCTATGGGATTCTTAGGTGGGATGACTCTGCTGGGTTCTGCCTTTGTTTTCCCAACCAGTTGAGGTTGCTGGACCTAGCTGGATAGTCTGCAGGATAATTCTTCGATTGGAGCTCAATCATGGGGTTCGTGAGAACTGTTGGAGGTGTGGAAAGGTGTTAACTTTGTTTTACAAATGTTGTTTTTCCGAAACTCAGAAGTTCAGGGAGATGACTGGAAGACTTTATCCACATTTTGGACTTGTGAAAACTTCACTTACATTTAAGGAGTTAACAGGTTTTGTTTCAAATTTGGAGTATTTGGCATCATGGGTTAAGGAACAGGGAAGGCTATTTACATGATTCAAATGAAAAGTGTGACCTTCCTGGCCTTTGGATCTGTTGCGCCTTGCCATCAGTTCAGAAAAATAGCCTTGTTACTGGTCTAACCCTTTTCTCTATGGGAAGGCAGTGACCTGATAGGAAAAGTTCTCCACATGTTGGTTGTGGGAAAACATTCTGAGCCAAGTGCAACTGGAGAGTGATGTGAGGGTGGAACGGGAGTGCCCCCATCAGGCCACAAAGTGATTTCCTTTCACCTGGTGCATCATCCCAACCTTAGCCTAGCATGAAGTACCAGGCACAGGTGCTGAGGAGAAGAAAGGAGAACTCAATTATCAACTCCAGGAATGTGGTTGAGGAAAGGAGGGAGGATGCTGTGATGTGGGGAGAAAGGAGCTAAAACAAAACATAGCTCTTCCTTCAACCAGTGTAGGGCAGGCCATCGAACATTCAGCAGTACTGGAAGGTGACACGATGAAACTGAAAAGGGCTTTCCTTATTCAACCCTTTGATGCAAATTTGCTAGGTCATGAGAGGGAAAGAAAAATATTTTGAACATCATATTTAACATTACAAAGCTGTATAGGAACCTAGTGGCAAAATGCTAACTATTTTTCTTGCATCATTAGCACATTTGGCTTGCAGGAGGGGGGACAATCTTGCTGACCCTAATCCCTTCTGAGTCATGGTTAATAATATTCCACGAAGGTCATTTTCCTGTCAGGCAGATATAAAACACTCTGGGTCTGTGCCATTCAGAAAGTTATCAGACTTGTACTTACATATTTAGGGTGCAGTCCTAACCCCTTATGTCAGTGCTTTCCAGCACTGGCATAGCGGTGCCAATGGGACATGTGCTGCATCCTGCAGTTGGGTGTCACTCAGGGAGGCCTCCTCAAAGTAAGGGAATGTTTGTTCCCTTACCTCAGAGCTGCATCGCCCTTATGTCAGTGCTGGAAAGGGGTTAGGATTGCACCCTTAGAGATGTTAATTCTCTTTAATGCTACAGTGGTTACATCTCAATCTAATTGAGGCCTTCCCACTCACCAATGCAACCACACCAATGGAGCGTACAATGCATCTTGTGGGGGGCGCAGTCCCAGAGACCTCTTTGAGGTAAGTGAATATTTGTTCCTTTACCCTTGGGCAAGCCTCCACTGTCACAATGGGTCTCCTCAGTTCTGCACTTGCTTTTTTCTGGTGCAATTCAAGTGGATTCAGGGAGGTAGATTGAGGCCCACAGCCCACCCCCACTGCGAACTCACTAGCTTACTCCGTCAGTCCGCTTGCACAGCTGCCAGCCATTACACTGGCGGCCTCATTGTGCTAACCAGTGGAATTTCCCTTCCACCTGCATCCTCTCACTTCCACCTATAGAACCCATGTTTCAGTAGTAGAAAGGGGGGATAGGATTCAGCTGTTATTTAGGTGAGATGAAAGTGTGGGGCAGCATTGATAGCAGACATCACTCTGCTTTTCTGCAATTAGACCACATTGCTTTGCAGCCTTGATGAACACCTGACAAGCCCTCCTCCTAGATCCCTAGATATTAACCATTATGAATGCTTCCCAACGCAGAAACCCATTTTTCTGTCTATTTTCTGTATGCAAAACATTAATTGTTAATGGCTTTACGGTCCAAAACACGGCTCTGCCTCCATTATGCATGTATGCACTGAAGCTGTGAGAGTGATTTGCTGATCTGAGAAGCTGTGGTAAATATTTCTTTGTGGCAGTCTTTTCATCTGTATTTTCTAAACTTCATAACAAAACTTCAAGGGGGAAAAAAGAAACTATTAGCTGCAAATTAGACATTCTCAGGGAAGCCTAGAATTATTTTTCAGGACAGAGGGCTCAATTTCTCAATCTCAGGTGTATGATTAAAATCAATTAAATCACTCTTCCAATGTCAGCGTCAAGATTCTCCTGACAAATGAAATTATGCGAGAAAAGTGTTCTCTTCACTCTTCAACCCTTTCTCACTATCGCTCACATCCACAAATGAGATCAAAATGTTCAGCTCAGGGATTTCAGAGATATTTTCCATAAGAACATGAAAAATCCCAGGAACCCTATGTAAGTAGACTTTATAGTCTCTAGTGGCAAGATTTTGATGGCCTCTGTATGGCTGGATATATTCATGACTAACAAAAATGAAAAATTACTGAGCAAAATGTAACCATTTGGGCACCACACAAGATTTTTTTCCAATAAATTTAAGTTTCAAATGTACTGTGTTGCAAGGATACATGTGGTAACCTTTGCATTTCTTGTTTTATTCACAGAGACATCCCTGATGACATCCTCTTATTGAAAAACTGAATTTTATCAGTCTTCCTCAGTTGCTTTCTGGATATAGGGATAGAAAGTAGGCAACCTCAGTTGAAAATGACCACACCATTTACTGGGGTCCTGAAGGCCCTGAAGGATGAAGGATGTGTGTGTGTGTGTGTGTGTGTGTGTGTGTGTGTGTGTGTGTGTGTGTGTGTGTGTGTGTGTCCAGGAAATAACTGTTGAAACTGCAGATATATCTCATTTCCAGAAGTGCTTTCATGAAGCTGAACTATAATGTCGGCACATTATTTACCTCTTAATTTGTTAAAACATATGGACTTACATGGAGATTTTGCTCTTGAGACTTGTGTCTATATTATTTGCTTGTTTGGTTTGACTTTTTTTCCCTTAGAGACATGAACAAATGTTTTCTATATTGCTGAAGTTTACCTTCTGTCCACACACTTTCATTCATTCACATGTTGTGGAGCAGCAGTTCCACATACTATTTTGTTTCTTTTGAAATCATAAAGCCTAATTTATAAAACTGAAAAAGTAGAGAACAATAATTCAGAACAGGAGGGAGAGAGAGAGAGAGAGAGAGAGAGAGAGAGAGAGAGAGATGTTTGCTTTGTTCCAAGGGTTCTATTAGGGGATTTTTTTTTAAGCTACTGGAAACTTTTGCTATCTAAGCAGGGCAAGACATAAAGGATGTTTATATATTGCTTCTGACTTGATATCTATATTTTACCAGGAAAAGAAATTTTTATAAAAACAGAAAACATCTGTGATCTGGTTATAAAATTCATGGGACAAAGTATAACAGCATTAAAGGTTGCCAGCTTTGTAGCTGGCCACAGTAGATCTGCTTTCAACAGCAGTCTAATGTGAAGACTGTAGCAGGGAAAAAAGTTTATCTTCATGCTTGTTGTGAAAAGCTTCACCAGCTCACTTTTGCATGCGAAGGTGAGTTAAAGTCACAAAACAGACACTACTGGTGTTTTGTTAGATGGCAACACTAATACCATTTTAGCTACACGTTTGTTCACTATACACACAAAACACAATTTAAATGGTAATACTGGAAGCTGTTTCATGGGTAGGATCACCAAAAAATGATTTTGATGAGTAGCTAATTTTGACTCTGAGGGAGAGTCAGCATGGCTTCTGTAAGGGTAAGTCTTGCCTCACAAACCTTACAGAATTCTTTGAAAAGGTCAACAGGCATGTGGATGTGGGAGAACCCATGGACATTATATATCTGGACTTTCAGAAGGCGTTTGACACGGTCCCTCACCAAAGGCTACTGAAAAAACTCCACAGTCAGGGAATTAGAGGACAGGTCCTCTCCTGGATTGAGAACTGGTTGGAGGCCAGGAAGCAGAGAGTGGGTGTCAATGGGCAATTTTCACAATGGAGAGAGGTGAAAAGTGGTGTGCCCCAAGGATCTGTCCTGGGACCGGTGCTTTTCAACCTCTTCATAAATGACCTGGAGACAGGGTTGAGCAGTGAAGTGGCTAAGTTTGCAGACGACACCAAACTTTTCCGAGTGGTAAAGACCAGAAGTGATTGTGAGGAGCTCCAGAAGGATCTCTGCAGACTGGCAGAATGGGCAGCAAAATGGCAGATGCGCTTCAATGTCAGTAAGTGTAAAGTCATGCACATTGGGGCAAAAAATCAAAACTTTAGATATAGGCTGATGGGTTCTGAGCTGTCTGTGACAGATCAGGAGAGAGATCTTGGGGTGGTGGTGGACAGGACGATGAAAGTGTCGACCCAATGTGCGGCGGCAGTGAAGAAGGCCAATTCTATGCTTGGGATCATTAGGAAGGGTATTGAGAACAAAACGGCTAGTATTATAATGCCGTTGTACAAATCAATGGTAAGGCCACACCTGGAGTATTGTGTCCAGCATCTCAAAAAAGACATAGTGGAAATGGAAAAGGTGCAAAAGAGAGCGACTAAGATGATTACGGGGCTGGGGCACCTTCCTTATGAGGAAAGGCTACGGCGTTTGGGCCTCTTCAGCCTAGAAAAGAGACGCTTGAGGGGGGACATGATTGAGACATACAAAATTATGCAGGGAATGGACAGAGTGGATAGGGAGATGCTCTTTACACTCTCACATAATACCAGAACCAGGGGACATCCACTAAAATTGAGTGTTGGGCGGGTTAGGACAGACAAAATAAAATATTTCTTTACTCAGCGTGTGGTCGGTCTGTGGAACTCCTTGCCACAGGATGTGGTGCTGGCGTCTAGCCTAGACGCCTTTAAAAGGGGATTGGACAAGTTTCTGGAGGAAAAATCCATTATGGGGTACAAGCCATGATGTGTATGTGGAACCTCCTGATTTTAGAAATGGGTTATGTCAGAATGCCAGATGCAGGGGAGGGCACCAGGATGAGATCTCTTGTTATCTGGTGTGTTCCCTGGGGCATTTGGTGGGCCGCTGTGAGATACAGGAAGCTGGACTAGATGGGCCTATGGCCTGATCCAGTGGGGCTGTTCTTATGTTCTTATAGATTTGACATCAAGGCAGCTGTGAGCCCAATCCAGCTTAGGGCCAGCGCACACTGTCACACTGTGGGGATTAGTGCTGGCCAGTGGTGTTGCTGGGGGTGTGCGGGCTGCACCGGGTGACCCACAAGGGGGGGGTGACGTGCACTAGGGGATGACACACTAAAATTGCAGTTGTAGGAGCAACCCCATCATGCCATATACCGTTGGATGCGGAATGTCCAGTGGAATGCAATGCAAAAACCAGAGTGAAATAGCTCCTTTCCTTCAAAGGTTATGGCCAAAAAACCAGAAACCCAAAAATGCATGGAGCCCTATGGAAAGTGAAACTGAGCCGTATCGCGCGTTTACTTGTGAGTAGGTGAACCTGCCTTAGTGTGTCAGAAAGGGCAGGCTGAGAGGAATCCAACAACACCTGAATGGTCCCTATCCAATGAATGCAGCCCCCAAAAAACACCCAAGAAGGTGGCCCCTCCCTCCCATCTGCGAGTGTATTGAGCCCTATGGAAAGCGAAACTAAGCCACACAGTCGCGTTTACTCACGAGTAGGCAGATGTGCCTTGCCTTGTGAACAGGCCAGGCAAAGGGGAATGTGAGGACACCAGAATGGTCCTGATCAGATGGAAATGGAGTACAACAAATGGTCCAGAAGGCAGCCTCCCCCCACTAAAAAGGACCAAAAAAAGGCTTGAACTGGTAAGGGAAATGTTTTCTGTTTTGGACTTGTAAAGCCAGGTGGGTCTTTATCTTGATATGCTTGAAATAGAAGAACTTTAAACTGTGCACTGGGAGCGCTGGAAATCTCACTGATTTTTTTGGAGGGGTTGTTATTGCAGGCAGGCTACAGAGAAAATTCACTTGGTGGAACAGGGCTGGCTCCCCCTTATTTAATTATTTCTTTTCTTTTAATTTAATTATTTATAATTATTTATTTTAATTTGCTTGATGATGTCACTTCTGGACATGACATCACTTCCAATGGGTCCTAGGCAGATTGTCATTCTAAAAAGTGGGTCCCGATGCTAAAAGTTTGAGAACTGCTGCAATAAGATGTTAGTAAATTGACATGGGGTGTGTGTGTGTGAAAGAGAGACTCTACAAGTTTTCAAAATCACTAAAATCAGAGTTTGGAGGAATAATACCATCATGTTATATATCAATCAATGCGTAATTTCATGCAGAATGCAATGAAACAAACCACATTGAAATATCTGTGTTCAATCAAAAGGTACAGCCAAAAAACAAGTGGGGGCAGGGCAATGGTACATCACCACAACCACCACCTGGGGCGTTGCCCCGCCCATTGCATGGGTTGACGTGCAGGCCTCCTGCACCAGGTGACACGAATCCTAGTGACGCCACTGGCTCTGGCCCAGCACTGGAGTTAGCCATCCACAAGGTTGTGCTGGGCTAGTGCTGGTGGAAAGTTGAGCAATGGAAAGTCAGTGGAAAGTTGGGCGGTAGCCTGAACTGCGGGTTGGTGGAGAGGTAGGTGGAGGCATGGGGGGGAAGGTGGAGGAGATCTTCCAGGGCCGGGAGGAGGTGTGCTAGGGGGAGGGAGCAGAGGGTCTAAATATTAGATATATTTACCACTACTCAAGACTGCTACTTACCAACCTACTTACAGGTATGTTCAGTCTCTTAAATGTTCTGTCTGACAAGCTAGAATGGATATTCAGTAACTCAGTCCAAGTTGAGATGAGTGAACCTCCCTCTCTGTTGATTGAGGCTTTGTGGTCTCTGGGCTATGTGTGAGAGAGAAAGAAGAGAGCCCAATCCTGAGCTGCCTGGGGCACGTGGCTGCAGTGGTGCCAAAAATGGCTGCCACCGCATCCTGCATGCCCAAGGCAGCCACTGGCAGCACCTCAAGAGAAAGGGACTTTTGTCCCCTTTCTCTGTGTAAGCGCAGTAGTCCCGCAATGGGCATGAGCCCAACATGGAACCCAACATGGAGGCTTTGGATCCGGTGGAGCCAAGCTCCACCAGTCTCGCCTCCCTCCCTCCCTGCTCCCTCCCCACTCCTTCCCACCAGCACGCTTCCCCTGCCCACCTCCCCATGACACCTCCTCCCCGCCCCCACCCTCTGCTTGCCTCCCCCCTCCCGGGAACTCCTCCTCCCCACCTCCCCCCATACTCCCGCTTACCTCTCCACTGGTCGGCAGTCTGCGTGACTGCCAAGTGGTGGAGGTCAAGTGCCTGCCTGGCAGTAGGCAGGCGCCGGCTAGCGCTAGGCTGCCACTGGCGCTTGCCTGGCAGTAGGGTCTGCCAACATGCCTTTCAGCACGTTTGCAACAGTGCACGCCAGTGGTGAGCTAGTGCGCTGAAACCAGGATTGAGCTCTTAGTTCTCTATGTGCTGAAGAGTACTGTATGAGTTTAACCCAACTTCTGCTAGAAATTCAGTTGGTGAATTAAATCCATGTTTCCTGGATGACCTAGCCATAGAATGTGAAGGGAAAAAGAATACTGAAAGAGCAAGTAACAAGTATATGCAAAGGTAATTGTATGGGAACGATGGTGGACACAGTTCTAATGCAATAGTTATACACAGTGCTTATTTATTTGTTTGTTTGTTTATTTTTAAACCATTTTTTATTGGAGAAATAAAATATTTTTATGTGCTTCCCCCCTAAAGATGAACTTACTTCTGAGTAGACATGCATAGGATTGGGCTGTCAATCTCCACATCCCCTTCCCCCTAGCTACTTTTTCTACACATGGGGAAAAATACTGTACAGGTGTACAGGTGCATACTACAGCATGTAGTATGTAGTGTGGCACTACTTCGAGGAGAGGAAGCAGTGAATGGATTCCGAAAAATGGCTTACATGAGTTCCATGTAGTAAAATTACTCTAAGCAACTATGGGAGTAAGAACAAAAAAGGATTTCTTACACGAGAGGGGTCCTTAAGTGCACATAGAAACAGCTACATTTACAAAGAAGCCATTAAATATGGTTTAATTCAGGTATCAGAATACTCTGTGTCTTTGGGAAGGCACTTGGCATGCAGTTGTATTTTCTCTGCTGCCCTGAGCAGCTGCTGTGCATTGCTGGAGAGGAGCTGCAAACGCTGGCTGGCGGAGGGCATGCTTGTGGGGGAAGGATGAGGAGGATCTCTGACAAGGCTGGACAGCACATTGTGCACACATAGAATCCCTTTTCACCTGCCCTTAGCATGTGAAAATGGGTGCAGATATATATCTCTGCCAGGACTAAGAGCCCAATCCTAGGTATGTCTACTCTGAAGTAAGTCTCATTCTAGTCAATGGAGCTTACTCCCAGGAAAGTGCCTAGGATTGCAGCCTAAGAGCCCAATCCTATGCATACTCAAAAGTCCACTTTAGTGAATGGGGCTTACTGTGGATAGGATGGCAGCCTCAGGGCCCAATCCTGTGCCTGTCTACTCAGAAGTCAGTCCCATAAGAGTCAATGGGGCTTCCTCCCAGGAAAGTGTGGACAGGACTACAGCCTCAGAGCCCCTCCTCTGCCTGTCTCCTCAGAAGTCAGTCCCATTAGAGGCAGTGGGGCTTCCTCCCAGGAAAGTGTGGAGAGGAATGCAGCCTGAGAGTCAAAGCCTATGACTGTCTCCTCAGAAGTCAGTTCCAGTAGAGGCAGTGGGGCTTCCTCCCAGGAAGGTGTGGAGAGGACTGCAACCTCAGAGCCCTTCCTCTGCCTGTCTACTCAGGCTGCAAGGCTATGACACTTTCCTGGGAGTAAGCCCCATTGAACACAATGGAACTTACTTCTGAGTAGACATGCATAGGCTTGGGCTCTCAGGCTGCAAGGCTATGCACCCTTTCCCAGGAGCAAGCCACATTGAGCACAATGAGACTTACTTCTGAGTAGACATGCCTAGGCTCGTGCTGCAGATTGGCACAGGGGGCTGCACCAGCCAGCTTCCTTCCCCTCCTCCTCCACCAAGCCAGTACGTGGGCGTTCCATGGGTGCCGCAGCCCATCTCCCTGGCTGGCTGGCTGGCTGGCTGGCTGTCCATCCTCCTCCTCGGCATCGGAGCGCAGGGGGAGGGGAGGCGGGCTGGGCTCAGGTGAGAGCTTGGGGATGGGGCAGGAGGGGGTCGTTGTGCGGACCACCCTGCACCCCCCAGCACCCTGCCCACCCTGCACCCCCCAGCACCCACCCAGCGAATGCCTCTGTTTTGCTCCCCCCCTCCTGGAATGCCTCCAAAGGGGAGGGGCCCCTGCAAAAAGGTGCTGGAACTCCGTCCCTCCCGCATTCCATTAGAAAAAAAGCCCTGGTTATACATGATGTGTGCCACTTACCTTATTATTTTACTTTGCTTATTGATTAACTTTGCAGATTGATTGTAGTTCCAGCAGCAGTGACCTGCATTTTCTTCAACCTGTCCAATGATTGTCTCTTCCCACCAATTTTTCAAAATTAAAAATAAAATAAATACAGGTATCCCCTGCTTTCCCCGGTTCGTTTTTTGACAATCTGCTCTTTCAACACTTTTCGATATTACCCAGAAGTCAATGCATGCATGCTCCACTCTTTCAACCACTCTGCTGTTCCAAAGGCTAAAATTGTCCTCCCCCATGTTGTTTTGCACATGACATGGTGGTTCAAACTGTGTGCGTGTGAGAGAGAGACAATGTGCGCCAGCTTTAGCTCCAGATCCATTCCATTCCCAAAAGAGTTAATAAGAGTCTATTTGCAGTAATCTTTGTGTGGCAGCAGGGGTTTGCAAGATTAAAAAGGCACTTGCAATTTACTTGCTAAAAAAGAATTGGAAGCAACATTTGTAAACTAAAAAAAAGACTGGGTTCCTTTTTTCAGTCATTTCCACTTTTTACCACTGCTTTGGTCCCTAACCTCTCAAATGAGTGGGGGATGCCTGAACACACAGAGAGATGGTGCTTGTCTGTGTGAATTTCTACGTACAAACAGAGACATGGTTTTGGGACTTATATGTCTTGTGCTTTATGACTAATCCATGTTCAGAGACACCTGAGCTAGACCAAGCACTTGGATCTATAATGGAGTTATTTAGGGCCCTGTACGCTCACTGCTCATGATATCTCTAAAGCAGTGTGACACATGGAGACAATAAAAAATAAAAAAGATGAGGGCATTTTTGCAGTCCCCATCTGAGCTCCAGCAACGAAGATGGTAAAGCAGAGTTCTGATAAGATCAATTACTTTTTAATTTTATTGCCTCCCTGGTCAAGTTTCTAGTAGCAAGATTCTCGAGCCCTAATCAGCATTCGGAGTGTTTATAGCCCACAAGAAAGATCTCAACAGGCAAAGCTAATTCAAGGTGGGATTTACACAACTTTGCTTAGTTCACGTATCTTCTTTTATTAGAGTATTATTATGGTATTGAGGAACTGCAATGAAATTTTATTTCTTTGGAATTGACACACAATGATTGAAACTCCCAGGAGGCAAACCATGGAAGAAATCCACCAGAGGCAGTTAGGCTTTCGAAGTTATCTTCTTTCTTATGCATTTCCTTCCCCCTCTCTGTCTTTTATTTTTCCCCCACAAAATCAACACCTCAAAGTGCTTTTTGGCTTTCATTTTGTTTATTCCAGCCATAAATATTTTATGACTTAAAAAGGGAAGCAGTGCTAGCTCCTAATTGTTTTTGATTAAATATGCTAATTACATTTTGGAATATTAATGACACATACGGTACTAAATGTTTTAATAATGCAATGAAATAAGCTGGCAAATATAACAACAAATTAACCTGAAACTGCTACATGATTTTCAGAATTTTATATTATTCTAATACAAATAAGAAAGTAAAATAAATAGTCAATCCTTCATTCTGGTCTGGGCACCTAAGGTTCAACTTTTAAACATAGCACAAAATTGCAAACACGGTAGGCCTGTGTTTCATGAGCCTTCCAAATCTGGAAGTAAGTCTTTAGTTTCTTGGAAAATATGGCTGATGGCTGTGTATGACAGTTTGAATTTGGGTATGACTTAGGAGATTCAGAGGTTCAGATGTGTAAGTGTGGATGTTCTGTCTCCATCTAGCCTCCTGCTCTTGTAATTTCAACTTCTGCCATCATTCTCCCATTTTCAGTGCCGTGTGGTTACCATTTTGAATGCAATGTTTGTATCTTAGCAGGAATATTCATCAAAATAGCCATCTAATGTGTCAGTGTCTCACTGGTCAGGTAGCTAATTGTAGCTAAAGGTTGGATCTTGTGCAAAGAGGAATAAAAGGGCAGCCACTTTATTTGTTGCTGTTGCTTCCCACAGCTTCCTTCTGGATGATTCTTTTTCCTTTTTTTCTACCTTTTTTCATCTTTCCAAAACTCATCTTGGTTCCTTTGTCTCCCAATTTCCTCAGACCTTTCAGGAAAAAATGAAATGATATTAGTCCCATCATAAGCAGATAGACTTGAACCAGGAAATGGACTAGAAGTAATCCTTTTATTACCAAACTCAGCAAAACTCAGTATCCTGAAAATGAAGCAAGGAGGGCTAAATCCTTCCCCTGCACGATTTTGGTTCTGAAAGTCAATACCATGTTGAAGTAGCTAATGGATCTTAGAAGCTAAGCAGGGTCAGGCCTGGTTAGTACTTGGATGGGAGACCGCCTGGGAATACCGGGTGCTGTAGGCTTATACCATAGTCTTTTGAGACTGAAGGTTGCCAACCATAATGGACTCCAAATAGGCTATATGTTGCAAATACAAATTGGGGGAGGGTACACATAGCTGCTTTGTGGGCATAACTTTCAGTGCAAAAATGGTGAAGGCGTAAAGTGTTAAACACCCCCCCCCCTTTGCAGCTGCATGTGGACATAAAAGGACTGTTTCCAGTTCATTTCCTGGTTTAAGCTCACCGATTCATGACGGACATGTCATTTGGCCCTTGGTAGTATACAGTTTGGCACTCGCTCTTTTCCTCAGAAATCAAAAAAGCCTTTCTCTGCACAGAGCCATGGAAGGCCATACACAGTGTCACACAAACAAAGCAAAATGCCCATGTCCAGAAACAGATCTGAGGAGCAAAAGGAGAGCAAGCCTAAACTTTGGCGAAAGGAGGTGAAAGAAATATGAATTCAAAGAAATACTGTGAAAATGTGGTGCAGATGTCAGAAGTTCTCTTCTGCCAAGATTTTTCCCACAGTTGTGCACTAGAAGCAACATACAATTACAGGGTAAGCAAAGAATGCTTGCATTGAGAAATGTTTTTGAGCCTATGTGGTATGAGAAGTATTTTGTAGTGGGAAGGATCAAAAGGGGCAATTTTTTAAAGCTTTGAAACCACTGAAATGTTACCCATTGACTTCAAGAGAGTCAGGATCTGATCTTTACCCTAATTTAGGAGTTCAGAATAAATGTTGTGTACCCATGTCTCCACAAAATTAAATCATTCCCCTTTTGTGGTAAAACAAAATTGCACATATAATTTTAAAGCTAAACTGTTATGGCCCCCCACACACACACATTCCTACTGCAAAGAAAGTGAAAGTTACTGTTCTTTGCCTAAACTGGATAACCTTTATGCGTGCTTTTGTAAGTTTTTTGTAAGCTGTGCTATGAATCTTGCTTGCTTTTTAATTGCGTGTGGTTAGGGCTTTTAGGGGTGTGTGGAAAACTAGTTTGCAATGTTCTGATATCTGTGTGGGAGAATTTCTAAAATAAACGAATATCAAATTTAGAGTAGAACGAATAGAGATGATTACTAAGGCTTTCAAAGCCAATCTAAATTAGAAGAAGCAAGCCAGTTTATTATAGCTAAAAACTGAAACCAGTGTGGGACCGTACTTCAACCAAACAAACCATTTGCTATATGGATAACAAAGTTAGAGATGCACAAGCATCTTCCAATATGGCCCAAGTGGGCTTGATGATTTGTGCATGTTCCAAGAGAACCATTCTCTGCACATTCCAAGCCTTGCAGGGCCCTTGGTTTTGCTTGGAAAGGTACACAGAAGGTCATTTCCCCACTGGGGCCACTTAGACATGTCCCAGTCCTAGCCCCATTGGGAAAACATGATCCACTTGGTGTTTAGGAGGCCTGCCACTATCACTGCAAAACTCCAGTGACTCACTGTGGTAGCAAATACCAAATAAAGAGAAAACCAGGCAGGAGGGAATCTAGTGACAAGGCACATGCGTTGCCTCCATTTTGCACTGTGATTGAATCAGAGGTGGGAACTCACCATGAATCTGCTGCCTTAGGTGGCAGCTTCAGTTGGCCTCATGGATGGGCTGAACCTGTCCCTGAAGTCAAAAAAATTCTTTCTCTTCAGTATACAGGGATGTTTCTTTGGGGGAAAAAGGAAAGGGATACCTGTCATTCTTCCCTGTTCTAGTACCAGCCTCTACCCCACACACTGCTAGGTAGGAATAAACCACTGAGTTTGGGGGCAAACAGACACTCCTGAACCTGAGTCATTTGGAGAACAATCCTAACAGCATCTAGTACTGCTGAATGAGTGTTATGGCAGCGCTAGGCATTATCCAGCTCTTGCAAGAAACCAGAGTGCATGAACTGGCTGCTGCCAAAAGCAGCAAGTGGCTAGCTCTGAGCAGCAGCAGACCCTGGACATCCCAGGTAGTGGGTTGGGGAGGATGGAACAGGGTGTGGGTCAGAATGGGGTGGCAACAGGGGCAAAGAGGAGGGTAGATCGGGACTAGGAAGGGGGAGGGTTTGGTGGCAGTGGCATCTGCCAAATCCAAACCCCTCTCTGGACTCAATCCACCTTCACAGATCCACATGGAATTGTGCCAGTGATATTGCTGGTGCAGGTCTGAGTAGAATCATTGGGCAAGCAGGGGCTTGGTCTGCCCTCCCCAAGGAGCCAGCAGGGCAAGGTGCCTTGCCCAAAGAGACCTCTGGAGACCAAAATACCCCCACTTGATTCAGTGGGTGCCACACTGGCACTGTGACATTGCCATGCCAAGAGTTATGGTAAACTGGGATGCTAGCCCAACAGCAAGGAAGGGTCTCAGAAGGGCAGGAAAGGACCTCATCTCTACAGCACTCCAAGACTCCTAATACAGTTTGACTAGAGCCCTTCACAGTAGCAGTACTCTTTGAAGATCAACTGCAATCATTTGTCTTAGTAATAGATTGGTCTGTACTCTTCAGCAATGGTATGTAGAGTGCTGATTCATTATAAGTGACCCATAGGCTTACTGAGTGGTTTTAGTCAATTCTCACTTCCATTTGCCATCTGTAAAATGAACATGATACTGAGCTACCTCACAACGGTGTGTGCATAAAACATAATGAAGATTGTGATTTTCCTTGTACATTAGAAGTGCTTCTATTCACAGAGTACATAGTAAACTCTGACCCAATTTTGAATTCATCAGACACTTGACTTCAGAAGTACTCTGTATACATGAATTCTAAAGTCTATTCATTGTGTAAAAAGTAATTTGATTTTATTAATATGCTATTTGCCAACTAGTAATTTCTATGGTTATTCGCTAATTTGGTATTTTCTGCCTTTTAATTTCATTGGGCATCCATTAATCTCATATTAAATCACTTCTCCAAACTGAACCTAAAAAACTTTGTAAGGACTAACACTTTCTTATGAAAGCATCATCTCTTTGTATGCCCATTTGCAACCTCTAATATTGTGATAGAGATGCTACTCATACAAACTTGGCCTGCATTTTCAAAATGAATCACATAAAACTTAAAGACAATAATTTATTAGTGTTATTTTCCTCTGGGTTTAATTGCTTATTGATTGTAGGATCTTGCATGGTCAAATACCACTATATAGTTAGCTCACAATTGCTATGCAGGTACAATAAAACCTCAGAGTTATAAATACCATGGGAAATATCCATAAATATGAACATTGTTCCCTTTCCCTTAGAAACACCACCCCCACTCACCTCTCCTTACATCTAACACAAACACACACCTCCCTGTACTCTTGTTACTGAACAACCCCTTCATTATTTGGTGTTCACCTTGCAACATACAAGAAGTGCATGTTTGGCCTATATTAGTTCATGTCTTTGAGATTTGAACCTTTGATCATAGATTGTGTGCCCTAGGTAGACCAAATAAGCTTGATGAAATTACAAAAATGAGGACCCAATCCTAAGCAGTGAGCATCAGCTCACTGCCAGTGCGCACTGTCGCAAGTGTTCCATAAATCACATTTGTGGGGGTTAGCGCTGGCTGAGCACTAGAGCTGGCCCAGTGTGAGCTTGTGCTGGGACAGCACCACTGGGAGGCTGGTGATCTGCCACCAGGCGTGGCAGTGGAGAGGTAAAATGGTGCATGGAGAAGCGGGGAGGAGGCATTCGTGGGTGGGCGGAGGATGGGGGGAAGGCGTGGCGGAGGAGAGAGGGGCAGGACCAGCAAAGCTCAGCTTCGCCGAATCCGGAACCCCGTTTCTGGCCAGATGGCCTGATATGGGACTCCTTGATTCTGTGCTGGCTGAAGAGCCACTGCAGAATCAAGTAGCCCCATTGTGGGGCTGCTTCCCTTATCCGGGGAAAGGGGACAAAAGTCCTCTTCCCGTGAGGAGCCAGTGGTGGCTGCCAACTACGTACAGGATATCATGCAGACATTTTTGGAATTGTAGCAGCCCCATGCACCCGACAGCTCAGGACACATCTCCTTAAATGTGTATTTTTGAGAATAACATAAGATCTTTAAAAAAAAAAAAAAAGTGAATTCCTTTTAATATCTTTTTCATCATTTTGCCCAGTTTTTTTGTTGTTGTTTTTTAAATTTATTTACACATTCTTAAAAGCAATGGGTTCACTGCCAACAATCTCCAGCAGACAAGACTCCCTGCTTTGACATTTGAATCCTTTTTTTCCAGACTCGTCCTTGGGATTTATTCTCTTAGAATTTACACTTAACACTTTTGACAAAAGCAAGTTGCAGAATAGTTACTGAGAAGAACTTCTTTCACATGCATCAGCTATTGGTGCATATATGTGCATTAGTGTCAGGAAGGCAAACAATTCTCTTAAGATGGACAGTAATATAATGAAAAGAGTAATATTTGGAAATGTGCCATTTTTAACCATCACAAACACATTTAAACAAATAAAATACTGTGGCAGAATAGACTTGAATAGGTAAACAGCAATGAAAGGACAGGAGAAACAGGTTTTATCCCACTGCTCTTGGTTAGTGGCTTATATGATTCCCACCCCAGGGACAACCCACCTCTTGGGCTCCATCAATCCACTCTCTTTCTATGAACCCTCTGCCACCTCTCAAACCTGAGAGTGATGAATTAGTACAGACAGTGTGTTGCTGTGTACATGCCTGCCCAGGGACAAACTGCGAATATTCATCTCATTTCACTTGTGACCTTTTTCTGTTCTGCAAACCCAAAAGGTCTGGCTTGCATAATAGCATCTCAGAACAAAAGTGAACTAACCTATACATACTTGAACATTTGCTTGACCTTATGATTTTAACAGGCCGTGTTAATTTTAATTGTGCAGGGACTATCTATTTTACAAATTAAGTGGTAATAGGTATTTGTATTTTTTAATGAATTAAGCTGATTACATAAGTCTTTAGCCAAGCAGTGGCTAATCCGAGGCACAAACATTACTTTGATAAGATACATTCAAGCAAACATTTTTGTGGCAAAATGTTATCAGATACTAGCAGATAATTGGGTTAAGATGCTCAGCTGAGATCGTTAAATGATGGTATTGGGAACATTCCAGAAGGGACCACTGTGTGATAAGTACTTTGGAGTTCCTTTGTGGCTTTTGGTTTGGTTGCTACATTCATTGATGTTTCTTTAAAGTAACCACGTTCCCACACTATGATCCAGAGGAAATCGTTTATCAAATTAGTCACGTATAAAATTATTTTAGAGCATTCATGACAATCTGCATTCCATTGCAGTTAAGAATGGCATTCTGAATTCTCTCAGACTATCCAAGATGATTATCCCACTCATACTATTACAAGAAAGGGAAGAATGAGAAGTGATTTATGTATGTCAGTGATTGCCTAAAAAACTGGGAACCCTAGGTTTGCCAGTGAGTTCTCCATTTACAAACTGTCAGAGTTGCAACCTGGATCATCATCACTGAAGTAAAAGGATCTCAGGGACTAGATCAGCCCTGCCCACAGAAGAAGGCCACTGAATCCTTTAGGTATCTGGTACTTTGCTTGATCAACAAAGACTGCAATCCTATACACTCTCACCTGGGAGTAAGTCCCATTGCAGTCAGTTGGCCTTACTTCTGAGTAGACATGCATGGGATTGTGCTGAAAGTTTTCTTGGTGTTGGTGTGTTCCTATCTATGAATTCTGGTCTGATTCCTGACTTCCATTTTCATTTCTGATTGGCTTTCCAGTCCTGCCTCCTGACTCTTTGCTCTCTCATAGTGACTACTCATGGTCCAGCCCTGACAATCTGTTAGCCACAATGACAAAGAAAGATGAACAATGTCCGCAGCAAGATGTCTGCTCCCACTATGACAATGCATCATCATCAATGACACTGTGTCTGAGGACCAAAGTCAGAGAAGCCATAATTAACTGGGAATGTTGTCTGTGCCCAACCCCACTTAAATACATGAGGAAGACCACTGTCCCTGGTGTTCCAATCTGTATTCCCACAAACAGCTGCTATATGATTGTTAGATTTCTTCATCCCCACCTCCATTCTTATGGTAAGGCAAAGTCAACCAAAAAACTATTTTATATTTGTATCTCTTTCTACAAACTCTCATTTCTGTTTCTCCATTTGCAACGTGTGATTTATAGAAGTAAACTGCTAGACAGAGGGATAGAATGGAGAAATATGTTGAAAAGGAGAATTAAATTTGGGTTGAGCCGGCTTAAAATTGTGACCAGCCTAGTGCTGTAGTTGAAGAACCAAGTAAAGATGTTTAAGCTACTCTTGTTGAGCATACATGGCAAATTACATTTATAACATTTAGCAAACTTTCATTCAACTTTCTCCTGGCTTCTTAGTGACAACATGTCATTGGAGCTCAGTCTAGAATGGTCTAGTTCTTGATATCCTACCTTGGATAAATTCCTAAATTATGAGAAGTCAAAGAGAGTTTATATTTTGTCTCCATTTTAAAGAATATGTTTTATCATTTGTCTTTTTTTAAGCCCTGAGAATTTTCCAGATTTACATTAACAAAATAAAATAGCATTCAGAACAAGAGTTCAATGTCTGGAACTGTAGCAGCTTGTCAAGGGTTAAGTTACCACATTTCTTAGGGTGGTAAGTGTCATTTGAAAAGTTCTCATGAGCAAACCAATTGTTTGGCTTTCCACTTTCAGTGTTTGGTTTCTTGTTACATGAAGCATGGAGAGTTTAACTAAGCTGTTTTTCATTGTTTAAAGAAAAGTAAATTGCAAATCCCTTGGGGATGGTTTTCAGTTCTGTTTCTGACTTGACTATTTCTAGTCCCCATGTTAGAAAGCTCAGATCAAAATACTGAAAATCAGGGATCCTGTGGAGCTTTGCTGTTCTGAAACATATTGCATTCTATGGGGCTGTCATATTCTGGAATGAAAGCAAAGTTTCAAGATGTGTGTCTCTTAACAGAAAACGAGATCTGGTCCTACTGCACGGGCATATATTGTTTGGTTTGCCTTGACAATAAATTAATGTGTCCCCAATTTTTTCATCAGCAAATTTTCTGAGCAGCAGCAATAGTAGTAGGGCTTTTACTAACAGTAATAATTATTTCACTTACGTAGTACTGTGACCCCTGCTATTCGGCAAGTGAGACATGTTACTAGTACAGTGTGATAAAGCCACTTAAAAATCATTTTAAAATTATTTTTAAAAATGGAAGCAGAAAAGAAGATACTTTTAGGGGAGTGAATATTATTGGAACTTGGCATTTAAAACATACTTGCAAGGTTTTCTTTAATGTCCAGAGTTTCAGAACTGAGACAGATATTTGAAAGGTGACAGTTCCACTCTGAGGGCCTACAACAGCAAAAGTCAAGGCTCCTTGCAACATAAGCCTTAGCTCTGTTTCAGTGGGATGCAGTAGAGGAGCAGGGTTGTAAGTGCCACATGGCTCCAAAACTCACTGTGTAAGCTCGCTCTCAGAGTCTGTCTGGGGGCAAAAGAAATGCAGAAGAGACACCTCCAAGTTGCTTTGCTCCTTGGAATGGCCCTGAGAGCAAGGGGATAGCTTAGACATCGAGTTTTGGAGTCATGTGACACTTACAGCTCCGCCCTCCCTGGCTCTGCTACTGGTGGGATGCCCAAACTAGTGGTGGTGCATGACTCTTTATTCCCTAAGGTTGACTTCCTGAGTCACAGTTCTTTCCTTCCTTTAGTCATTTAGTCAGGATTTAAATCCTTTAGTCAGGATTTAGTGTAATCCTGTCCATGTTTGCTCAGAAGAAAGGTCCAATCCTATCCAACTTTACAGCACGAATGCAACTGTGCCAACATGGCATGTGCTGCATCCTGCTGAGGGAGGGCAGACATGGAGGTCTCCTCAAGGTAAGGGAGTGTGTCATTTGTTGTGGCAGTGTTGTGGCTGCATCAGCACTTTGAAGTTGGATTGGGCCCCCACTGATTTCAGTGGGACTTACAGTCCAATCCTATGTGAGGATGGTGCATTGGCTGCAGGGCCGCTGATGTAATGTCTGCTGCATCCAACACACCATCCCAGTGGAAAGGCCATTCCAGAGGGCTGGAAAGGGGACTAACGTGGCCACTGCATAGTCCCCTATGGGACTTCTCAGAGCTATGTCTACTCTGTTGCTGGCATAACTCTTAGGAACCTCTTGGGGCATGTCCAGCCTGTGAAAGGGGTTCTGGATCCAGTGGATGCTGACTCTGACGCATCCCACCCCTGTCCTGCTCCACTCCTCACTCTTTTCCATCTCTTCATGGGTGGGGTTGTGATGGTGGCCAGTCTCCACCTCACCGTTGGTGGTGTACGGCTTTCCAGCTGCTGCACCAGTGTCCAGGAAGCAGCTGGCAGCAGACGGGCTTCCCCTATAAGGGTGCCATCTTTCCACTGGTGTACCTGTTGGTACATTAGTGTTGGCTGATGGTAGGATTGAACCGTTACTCTCTTGTAAGTGTGCACAGGATTGCAGCCCTAGTCTCCTTCAGCACTGTAAATGTGAGAGTTAATGGACTGTATGACTCGGTGGCTCTTTAGAAACTTTCCTCTTCGAATAAACAAATGCAAGGGAGAGAATGGTCTGATTTTGCTTTTTATATTTCTCAGGGTAGCTTGGAAAAGCAGTGCAGTCCTCGCCAAAGCAGATAGATGGGTACAGATTTGTGCCAGAATCAGATGAAATTGAACCACTAGTTTATCTTTGTCATCTAGCTCAAAGAAATTATAAATTCAGGAGAAATCTAGAGGCACATATTATATTATTATTATTGTGCTGATGCTTTTTCCAAGCTAATCACTAAGCTTATCACTAATTAGCTTATCACTAATGTAGCAATTGATAGAACTGTTGAGGGAACTGGTATAGTATAGTGGCTAAGAAAGCTAGCTATAAACCAGGATTTCCCCAGTTTGAATCTGGTTCTGCCACAAAGTTACTAAGGGCACAATCCAGAGCACCCCTTTGGCCAACGCAAGAGAAAAGAACAAGAAGAGCAACCAACAGTCATTTAGCAGATGAAGCACCATTCATTCATTCCCTTAGCAAATACTTCCTAAATAAGGTCTGTGGAAGACTGATAGTTTCCAGTTTAATCCTCTTCTTAATTGAGACTTGTGTATAGAGTCTGGTTTCGATTCCTCTGATGTTCCCTGTAGTTCATATTATTCACTGCAATTAAAATAGGGACATACTCAGTATGTAGTAAAAAGTACTTAAAAGAACATATACATGGAAAAGATGTGAAGCAAAGATAAATGTAAGCTATTGAATAATAAGATGGCAAGGTAGAGAAATCTTTGGTGTGGCATGGGTATAGGATTTCAATTTTTTTTTAATTGTACCTTTAATAGCAACTTGCTTTGCAGATGAAGTTTTGCATGGCATGAAAGCAAAGTAATGGGAAAAGCTTAATCTGCTTAACTTCTTTATTTCACAAGGTCTCTCAGATCCAGGTAGCTGTGGGATGAAACATGACTTCATCTCCACCCTTTCAAACTTTTATACATAGGAGTCATGTGGGGGTACAATTTGGATTGGGAACATGGTGCATCATTTTCCCAATGAAAAAGTTTACCCAATCTGCTATTTGCACTTCAAGAAAATATTTGTGGGCATGTGGGTGTTAACGGGAAGCATGGTTTTTTATCACTAATCACTAATCATGCTCAATGTGCCATGCACCTTCAAACTGAATAGCTTTCCAGAGTCCAGTACCCTTTATGCTGCTACCACCACTAGTTTGAATTCATGTAGGGAGGAGTGCTCAGTGTAAACAGGATACCTAACCCCTTCAGAATAGGTCGTTTTAGGATTAAGCATCCAAAGGAATCAGTTTTTAAAGTCACATTCCAAATGGGACATGGAATATTTGTATGTCTGTCACTAATTAGTGGTGTATTCAAGTCCCTATTCCCAAGTCAAGTCTCAAGTCCTTGCCCAAATTATCAAGTCTAAGTCTTGAGTCTCTAAGCCAAATGTAATAGAAAAAGAGAGGTGGTGGTGTGTGTGTATGACAGAGAGAGAGAGAGAGAGAGAGAGAGAGAGAGAGAGAGAGAGAGTTGGAAACACCTCCTGATGGCAGGCACTTCCAGGTGTCTGCTCCCTACCACCCAGCTGATCAGCAGTGATAAAAGTCTTTCAGGCAGCCTGAAGCCACCAGCCACAGCACAATCTCCCAGGGCAGGCAGGCAGGCAGTCACTTCCCATCTTGCCTGGGTGATCATGCTCACTTTCAGACTGCCCAGGAGGTCTTGCAGCCAGAAAAAAGTAAGCAAGAACACACACACAATGAATGACTCAGACATGAAAATGACTTTGAGATCTGAGTCAAGTCGCAAGTTACTACCTCTCAGTCCCAAGTCAAGTTTGAGTCAATAAGTGACAGGATTTAAGTCCAACTTGGGAGTGAGTCATGGGACTTGAGTCTACATCACTGCTAATTATATGTGAACCATGGGACTCCTAACATTTTAACATCTTCCCCTTAAATGATCCCCCCCCAATAGCTTTGTCTGGTTCAGGACTTGCCCTGATTGAAAGACTGAGGATCTTGGCCTTCACTTGGATCTATATTTGGCCATATTTTATTCTTTCTGTAGTTTATCAGTAAATCTGTGGAAGCTCTCTGTATTTCATCAGGATGGACGATGGGGTGATGAGGGGACAAAGACCACCATGGTACTCAGATGCTCTATTGTGCTTACAAAAAATTGCAACAGATTTTAATAATTGCAGGGACAGACTGCACTTGCTCCCAGTGTGGAAGGGATTGTCACTCCCGAATCGGCCTTTTCAGCCATACTAGACGCTGTTCCAGAACCACCATTCAGAGCGTGATACCATAGTCTTCCGAGACTGAAGGTTGCCAACAATCTATATTGTAAAGAAAAAAAGGAGTGGAACCTATCTTCTTTTAAAAAAAAAAACAAAAAAAAAACTAATCAACATAAGAAATGGTTAGGATTTAAATCACAATTTTTCAAAACAATGAAATATAGAAATGATGGAAATACACTTGTGCATGTCTAAACTTTGTATTGGTAATAGTGCTGCAATATATGGTCTTCTCTAACCGCAACATTCAAAACTTTTTCTTTTTTTACTTAGATGCTTAACTATCAGAACATTGTGTTCAGTATTTAGTTCTCCTCCAAGAGTAATAGGCAAACTCCCCCTACAGGATTTCTCTGGCAATTGCAATATTCATCAACGCTTGCAGGCTCTGATATGTCCTGCTAAATATTTGGTAATCTATAAAGACTACTCAGAATACTCTCAGTGACTTCACAAAGATAGAAGTATCTTCATCAGAGTATTGTACAGCTCATTTCCTTTACCAGATGAATAATGCAAGAAGAACACCCACTCCCTTTCCCCTAATCCCTCAGGCCAAAATAGACAAGTTCAACTACAAATGCTAAAGGGGAATTTTTGCAAACTGCTATCAATTATCCCACTTTTTATTAGCAAGGTTCCACTGGGCAAAAAATGTTTTGATTTGGGAACTGGTGTTTTGTTTGTTTGGGTTTTTTTTCAAATTGGTTTAAGAGACGAAATAAATGAGATAGTATTAAAACAAAATTATGCTATTCTTTTGTACTGCTTTATTTCACAGGCAAAGAAAGAAAAGGCAATCACCCTGTGTCTTAATCCAATCATTAGGTGCTAACACTGCAGGATTAATGCTGAAAATCTCAAGGATTGCTAATGGAAAGTAACTGCAAGATTTTACTCAGACAAAAAACATAGGCAATAACCATGTTGAAATATAAGTTGGTGTTCTGAACGGGCCTACCACCACAGGCTACATCCAAGATAACCTGGTGCAAATAAAACATCAGCAGCATTCCACCTTCCTCCTCAGAGATGTGCTACAGTCACTGAGCCTGCATTGCAAGTCAAGTTGAGTCTCCAACCCCCTGACTCAACAACCGTCATAGTGCGCGGCTGTTGTGACACAACTTGAACCACTTATAAAGTCATTTTGACTTGAGTCACGAGTCATCATGAGAAACAAGTTTAGGCATGAGTCAGGTGCAACTCCACAGATCTCATTCAGCCAAATAAAAGGCCCTTAAGCCTCCCTCCTCACTTCCATACCACCAGCCCCTGCCTTCTGGAGCCAATCTACCTTTTTCCACCATATCTGCTGCTGCTGTCCTTCTGAATGCTGACTTCTGGATTGACCATGATGTCTTTGGTGCAACACTGAAGTGGCAAAAAAGGAAGCAAGCATACGCACGGACACAAAACAGAGTCTCAAGCGCACACAAAAAGCAAGTTGTTACTTGAGTCAGTTTGAATCATGACTCATTTCTGAGTCACTGGCCCCAAGTCGTGAGTCAGGTCTGAGCTAGTGATGTCTGTGACTTAACACAAGTCTAAGAAAACCAGTGTTTTCATGACTCAAGTCAACATGACTCAGGTGCTCATTCCTGCACCTCCCCATGTCATCATGAACCTCTTTTGTGGTCAGGGCTGGGAAGGACCTTCCCCTCCCATCTGTCTCTAACTAGCCCCCCTCTTCAGGCATTCTGCCAGGTGACTCAAGTTTTAAAGGTCCAGGAAGACACAGATGATCCAAGGCCTTTGTGGCCATCCTCCAAATTGTGCTGCCTTTCTCCTTCCCGATTCCAGCTGCTTGAGCCACTGCCGCCACCTCCTGGCTAAGCATCCCAGGCCCCACCAAGCTGAGATCTCATATCCCAGCAGTGCTCAGTTCCTGAGACACTGAGGCCAGTAAAGAGTGCAGCCCTTGTCCTGCAAGTTGGGTGCCTGTCTGGGCCATGGACACTAATACAAAAACATTTTATATCTTGTTTTCATAACTCACTTTCATTGAGACAGAACAAAACTCCAAGAGGTTATTTTTCCACTACTTCATACACAACTACTACTATGAGTAAAAGATGACTCACTTTGACAATGGGATTTAAAAGACCTCATCAGTATACCCCAACATTTGACAATCTCTTTTTCACTATACCTTTAAATGCTTAAGCATGAGACCAATAGTTTAAATGCTCAGATTACAATTTGAGCCACAACCTCTGAAATACAATCAAACTGGTATCACTTGCATTAATCACAATGGCAGGGGCTGAATCTCACACAGAGTCACTAAAAGTTTTTTTGACTCCTCAAATGGCTTCCTTCTCTTCCATCCTGCATTAAACAGCTGTTACATTATGTGTTTTGCAGATGGATGAGCTGCAATGTTCATACAAACTTGTATTTCTCTTTGGTCAGCTTAAATTTTTGGCCCACCAGCCAACAACTGCATTTTGGGAGAAAATCTCAGCTGGAGGGAAAATAGATTAATGTCTCCTCACTCTGAAAAAATGTGGGGCTCCCTTGATCCCTGGTCAACCTTATCCTGAAATGTGTTATTTATTGAAGAAAATGGATAACCTTAGAAAGGTTTCATAATTACCTTTTTCTGAGAAATAGAATACTTGTTGAACTGCAGTGCTTTTCAGTAGAGAGACCACCACACATTACTCAGTTGGGTAAGAGCACCCGACAAAAGACTTTTCTTAATAATTGAAAAGGTGTTGTCATAGAAGTTTTTAACCACAACAGACATTCTCCATGGAGAGCCAGCATTTATTTTAAAGTGAAGACAAAAGGTAAGAGAATATGATAGTCTCATTTATGCAGGGAGGGGTGTTTTTGTTGTTGTTGTTGTTGTTTTTGTTTGTTTGTTTGTTTTTGAGGGGAAAAGGTATCTCCAACATACGGATAAACACACAGACCTTTATAAAGATGCTTGGGACTGAGTCCCTCATATTCCTTGTGAGGAGATGTGACAATCTGGCACCTTAATACTAGACTGGGTGCTTGTGGATAGATGTGCCATCTTACCGCTTGAAAGTGCAGGTTGGAGTCCTTACTGCTATCTACCCATGAAAACCTTTTAAAGCTCTGATTGGCTTATATTTAGCAAAGAGAGAGCAACACCAGCATACTGTCGTCTCCAGTAGCTGCTGCTATTGGTGTATCCCATGTGTTTTTTAGACTGAGTGTATATATATCTCTGAACATGTGGATAAACCTTTGAAAGAGTCAATTGCAGTAATTGTGCAGTAGCAGTGTTTTCTTGGAGTAGCTTGTCATGTGACTATTATGTTTAGTCTTTTTTTTAGAGCCCATTTTTTTTAGTCAATTTTCATCTAAATAAAGTGGAGAATTTTTTTTTTAAGGTATGGCATTGGTAGAGGTAGGGAACCCGAGGCAGGTGACTCAAGTGTGAGTTGCAAAAATCAGTGTTTTTCACTGATTCGTGGAGACTCGAGTCACCTGCGCTGATGACTCAGGCACCAACTTGAGTCTGAGGTTACTTGACTCAGCACTGACTCCCCACACATGCACACTGGAGACTGTCTGGGTGTGTTTGCTTACTTTTTTCATGGCGTAAAACACCTCACGGAGCCATCATTCTGACCGGGTGAGCAGCAGCGAAATTCCAACCAGGAGGCAGGGAAGGCTTAATGTTTTGCTTTAGCATTGGGCAGTTGGGCAAGAGCAGGCTCTCTTGCCCATTTCTAAAGGAACTGATGGTCATTGGATCAAGGTTGGTAGCTGCTTTTATCCTTGCTCTCTTGCAGTTCGTCCCACCTTGTTTACAGATGGAATGGGGACAGCAGGGTAGTGTTTAAGAGAACTCACACACATACACACCCCAGTAGCAGCCTTAGTTTTTCCATGGCTGGGTTTTTAAAAGAAATGACTTGAGACTCAAGTCTTTTCGAGTTGTGAAAATGCTCTGGGTGACTCAGAAAGTGCCCTCATTTTTGTCTCGTTTGTCTCGTTTTTGTCTCGTTATGTCTCGTTTTTGAGTTGAGTTGGAGGGGGGCAGAGACTCGTGATTCAACTCGAGTCAAGCCACGCCTGACTTACCCATCCCTGGGTAGAGGTGAGAGAAAACAGTGAAGTAAAAACACATAACACCACTTTCTGCACCTCTCATTTTTGTAAAAAAAAAAAAAATCTGTGAAAATTATTTGGTTTTTATTTATTATTTAATGAGGATGTATAGGTAATAACTGTGGTTGCATCTGCTGACAGTGTAGCGCCTATATCACCTACCTAGTACACTTTTATAATTTAAAATTATAATGTAAATTAGGAATAAAAACTCATGACACTACTTTCTGCACTTCTAACTCTGGAAAACACCAAAATCCAAGAAAAAATAAAACCGTTCTCTCCCACCTCCAGGCACTTAGTTTCAAAGCCCCCCAGTTATGAATGGTTGATGAGAGGCACATCAGTCTTTCCATTTTTTTTCCCTGTTGGTTTACTAGAGTGTAGCTCAGTGGAGTGTATATGTTTTCTGTCCCCTTTACCAAATCATGAGCCTGCATCAGTTGGTTCAAAAGGGCCTTTACAATTCTATACACACTGAACAAGGTTTGCAGTCTAAATAGAACTGCAAATTAGAAGAAAATAGCTAAGCAGGAAAATGAAAACAGAATTCATACAGGAATTCCTTCATTCCTTTTTCAAATTATACACACGTAGGGAGGGGGGCACAAAAGTAATACAGACAGTATTCTGAAGATGACTTCTTGCCGAGTGTTTTTCAACTGCATTGAATTTTGAGTTCTTTTTCTCACTACAGAACTTTCATTGGCTATTCCACAGACATAAATTTTCATACATGTGAATGTTATGATAGTGATTTGGGAGACCAAACACACAAGATGCCATGATAGCAGAAAGGAATGCACTCCGAGAAGTTTTACAGGAAACAATTATCATGAAGATTTGTTTTCCCCCTATGACTTCCTCTGGAAAGAACATGCCAAATTTACATTCTTCCAGGGTAAGGCCTTTGGCCCCAGAGAAATGTTATCCTCAGAATAATTATCTTGGGGAAAAGATAGGTTTAGTGAAGATTCTGAATCTGCCTCTGCTGTGCAACGATGGCTTTTTTTCTGCCTGTAACTGAGGTTTGAAATGAAGGGAGGTCTTTTTAGATGCGAAGCTTACAGATTTCCAAGCAGGCAGCTCTCCAATTGCATCTGGCAAGGTCAGGTCCTGGATGTAGCTTGCTACTGTTATCCAGTCCTTGAGATACCTTGGCCATGATCCCTATGGCAACAATGAGGGACACTCATTCTCAGTCATTTCTACACCTCAAGCATTCATTTATCTAAATTACCTAGTCTCTCAGTATTAACAGTAGAAGTCACACTTCTGATCCAAAGATGGGGAAACATATGTTAAAAGCCACATGCAGTCATATTTCATGGTGTGTGATGGTGTTTGAATCATCCAGATTTTTAAGGATACAAAGAGATGTGTTTTCTTATATGTTCATTGACACCTGCTTCTTATTCCTATATATCAAACTTCTTATACAATAATAGCTGCCATGCCACTGCTTCCTCTGCACTGATTCTGTTGCAATGATCTTTGCCTGGTGTGACTGACAGCTATTGTAGCCAATAGGAATACTAGATTCTGGGAAGTATGGGGTTAATAAGCTGCTACTTCCTGCCTTACCTTTAACAATATCTCCTATAGGGCTGTTTGGCAAGGTGCTCACTTTCTCATAGTAAATCCCGTGTTATGAGAAGTATTGCTGTACTGGAAACAGCTCATTTTAAACTGGCTGAGGTCAGTGCTATCCCGAAGGCTTTGCACACCTTCTTACCTACAGTATAGTATGTTTTCATCCTGTGACCACTAAAAGATGAGAGAGATCCACGTTTACAGGCAGGGGTATATCAGATCCCAAGTTGCTGTGGGAAGGTATACATTGGCACTACAAAAAGGAGTATACAGACTTGAGTGTAGAAACATGAAAGAAATTGCTTAAAACAGATTGAAAAATCAGCAATTGCAGAACACTCAGTGACAACAGGACATAAAGTGGATTTGGAACACACTGAGTTGTTGTCTAATAATATACATCAGTGGTTCTCACACATTTAGCACCGAGACCCAATTTTTAGAATGAGAATCTGTCAGGACCCACCAGAAATGATGTCATGACCAGAAGTGACATCATCAAGCAGGAAAATTTTTAACTATCCTAGGCTGCAATCCTACCCACACTTACCCAGGAGTAAACCCCATTTACTAGCATTGTTAAAAGAATATAAATAGTAGCTTGTTAAAAATACAGGTCTGTAACATTTCCCTAAATGCAGCCACATACCATGATAGCATCAAGTATAATATATTCAAAATAAAATATTGAAATGAATGGGGACCCACCTAGTGGGTCCCGACCCACAGTTTGAGAAACACTGCTATACATTATTAATCATGCATGTATGCATAGAGAAGCAATTGAAATATATAAGCATAAAAATAATCTGAATAGGAAAGAAGAAACAATGAGAGTTAATAATAATAATAATAATAATATACAGTATTTATATACCGCCTTTCTTGGTCTTTATTCAAGACTTTATTCAAGGCGGTTTACACAGGCAGGCTTTATTAAATCCACGCAGGGATTTTTACAAATTGAAAGAAGGTTCTCTCTTTCAAGAACCACCACATTCAAGCTGTTACACTCCGATCTGGTTTAACATTCTGGCCTCCATCCTCCCACGCTCTGAGCAGATGGAAATAGCTCAGCTGCAGCTTGCCAGCTGCTTCAAGGTCGCACGGTGCCGGTGGCCTCGAACTGGCGACCTTGTGGATGTTAATCTTCAGGCAAATGGAGGCTCTACCCTCTAGACCAGACCTCCTGCCCAGTTAATAATGCATGGCTACCAGCCCTGAAAAATGTTACTCAGAGTTAGGAGCCAGGTAGAGCTAACAGCTGACAAAAATGTTCCCTAATTCAATGGGCAATCAGTTACAACCTGTATAAGAACAGAACCAAGTTCCAGTGCCTGAGGAAAACTGTGGCATCTGAGGAAGATCACCAAAGCTGTGGGCAAAATGTCAGGTTTCAGTTTTTAGCTTTTTATCCGGTCTTTTAGTTTTTAGTCTCTAGTTTTATTTGATGTTTAGTTTCAGTTTTAATCCTTAGTTATTTTTGCTTCAAGTGTGCTTTTGGTTTTCAATTTTTAGAGTTTTTAGCTTGGGTTTAGTTTTAGCTTTAGCTTTTTAGGTTGAGTTTTAGTTGTTTTCACTTTTAAGTTTTTAACTTCATTTTAGTGTGGTGTTAGCCCCCACCCCCTCTTAGGATTGGTTTAGGCTCATTAGGTTAAAAAGCTAGACCACTGCACCCAGTCTGAAAAACTGTTATGTTCAATATGTTTTCAGTGTTAGGAAACTCAGCGGTGTCATTTTGCCTCTAGCAAGCCAAGATCTGTTCTGAGAGTTGCTATCTTGGGCAGGAGGTCTGGTCTAGAGGGTAGAGCCTCCATTTGCCTGAAGATTAACATCCACAAGGTCGCCAGTTCGAGGCCACCGGCACTGTGCGACCTTGAAGCAGCTGGCAAGCTGCAGCTGAGCTGTTCCATCTGCTCGGAGCGTGGGAGGATGGAGGCCAGAATGTTAAACCAGATCGGAGTGTAACACCTTGAATATGTAGTGGTTCTTGAAAGAAAGAACCTTCTTTCAATTTGTAAAAATCCCTGCGTGGATTTAATAAGCCTGCCTATGTAAACCGCCTTGAATAAAGTCTTGAATAAAGACCAAGAAAGGCGGTATATAAATACTGTATATTATTATTATTTATCTTCTTTGTAAGGTAAGAAGTCTGGGTGACCAGGTCAGTTCAGGGACTGGGGGCCCAATCCTGAGCTCTATCAGCACCGGCGATCAGCATAGCACCAGTGCTGGGTGCCAAAAACATGCTGTAAAGCACATTTACAGCACCTAGGGAATAGGGAGTGCTGGTTTGGGTTGATGCCAGTCAGGTGCCTGGCCCAGCACTGGCAGGAGGGGGATGCAGTGCCGCCAGGAGTAAGTGAGACTGCCAGGTGGTGGTGCAGCCTCTGAGGGCCAGGATGAGGGTAGAACAAGGGCAGTGGGAGGGTGGAGCAGAAGGAAGAACCAGTCTGGGAGGAGGTTGGGACAGATCCTGAACCCCATGTCAGGCTAAAAAGGCTGACCCTGAGACTCTCAAGTCAGCAAAGTAGCAAGAAGACTCATGGTGGCTTCCAGCACCTGCTGGATATAGTGGTAGCTGCTTTGATGCCGCTGCTCCAGTAGGCTCTGGAAAGCTTAGGATTGGGCTGTCCATTAACTGAGCTGGTTGAAGTTGAACTGTAAAAACAAAGGCTGCTTTAAGATTGTAAGGTTCACTGGCTGACCAGAATATCTTACCTGGCCTGTTCTTAGGCTTTTATCAGTACCACAAGCTGCAGAATCAACATATTTTTTCATGGCTTGGAGACTCTGCTTAATTGCTGATGCCTACAGATCTATTTGCTGTGAAGGGTACCCGAGCCAGTAAAACCGTTGGTAACCCTACATAAGTGTTTCTGGGCCAAACGGTCAGGTGTTGTACCCTTCAGAAGTACTTCTTCACACTCTATCTTTCTCTTTCTACTCCTAAAGCTTGGCTGCCTTCCTGTCCAGTCTTCTGAAGATCAATGACTAATGGGTGACCCTCACATTCTTATTTTCACTGTAAAACTGTATGATCCCAATCTCAGACCTGGCCAATGTGCTGTCCATAAAGGGGGCCAGATGCCAAGGGTAGAGGACAGCAAAGTTATGACCAAACTTGACATTGTTTAAAATGACAAGAATGGTAGAGGGTTTAAAAATGACATTTAAAAAAGTATTGCATACTATATAATCCTTAAGGGGCTTCAGATATCTTGCTTATGCTGGTTCCAGAGCACAGGGGACACTTCCTTTTCTGCCTCCTGAGGGTTAATGATCAGGAAATGTCGTACTGAGTTCTCACATGAAGGACCAGAGTAGGTGTGATGTGTGGGAGAACCATATTTCTCTCCCCCCCCCCCCAATCTTGTTAGGCTAATAGCAGAGGGGGTTGGAGGTGATTTGGATTGGGGGAAGTCAGAGGAGAGTAGCAGACATTTTTTTCTCAAAATGTTGCTCTATCAATGTTACTACAACACAATGATCATAAGCAAGGCTCCAGGGGCATGTATTTCCAGAAAGCCTGGGGAATAGTTTCTAATGTGCTATATTATGTTTTTAATTAGTTCCATTTACATTGGCCAGCTTCACCAGTGTTTGAAATACTGCACCAACCAGACTGGGAGGAAAATAATTCCCAGGTGAAGCATGTTGGGTGCACTGGACTGAGATTTGCGCGGAACAAAGAAGACAAGTATGTGACATGATGTATTTTACAAGGTGCTTAACAAGAACATGATTGGGGGAAAAATTGAAATCCATGAAATCAATGCCATAACCTTATATTGTTTATTCTTGGCAGTTAGTGAAGCGCAACGAGATCAATGTTAGAACAACATTATTCACTTTAAATATCAATGGGGTGGAAGGAGGGAAGTGAATGGATGGATACTATGTGTTCACTGATGATACTAAACAGGAAGAGGAGGTGGTAGGGAAGGAGTCAATACAAAAAACAAAGACTGATACAATTTTAAATTACTTGATTTGGCATAGAAGTAGATTAGTGATGAGTACAGTTCAATATGACAAAGTAGAAGGTAATGAGATTAGATTAGTAGAACAACTTGGGGGAGATACAGGCTGCCATTCATCACATATAATACATCTCAGTACTTTTGCTGGGTAGACTTAGAATCTGTGAATAGTCGGACAGCAGAAATGATAGTTAATGTGAATCTTCTGGCTGGAGGGGGTGGGGCACAGCTCTTTTGAATCCAGATTAGGCCTTGTTCATTACTGCTGTTCAGGTGGACACAGATAGTGATTGATTGTCATAGCCTTTAGTTGTACTGTAATCCTTGTGAACATTTTGGACCATTAAGACCATCAGTCTGATCCCCTCATTGTGTCAATGGGATGGTTTCTGTGCCAGTAGGAAATACTTCAGCTGCCTCCCAGGTGATTCAACCCTGATGTGACCATCTTAGCTACAAACACTACTGCCTTTCCCCTTACCTTCACTAGAAGCGGCCCTAGAGTCCAGGGGTCAACAGCACTGGCAGTGGTTGGCAGGGAGAGAAAGGCAAGGGAAGAGATTCTGACAGCAGAGTTAGGCAGAAAAAGAAAGATGGACCTTCATCATCCAAGTAACATCTCTAGCAGGGGCCCATTTAAATTAGCTTCACAGAATATCTGAAGAGCTCTAGCAATTAATGACATTATTGAAAAATGATTAATTCTTGCCTCATGCTTTTTCAAAGGGTAAATGTCAGTGTAAATGCCCAGGGTCAAATCTGACAAGGTCAGGATATGCTTCTTTGTAATAGCATGTTAAATTGCAAAGAATGCAAATCTTTGTAAGGGATTTGTTTCATGCATGCCTGATTTCAATGTTGTTTTTTTTAAGTATTTGGGATTGAGGGCCTACGTCTCTTCATCTACCTTTCGACACAACCACAAAACGCAACAAAGGGATGGTAGCAAATGGCATCAGGCTGAGCTAAGCTTCAGATAGCCCCCCCCCCCAAGATAATAGGACAACCATGCTTTTTTTTCCAGTTTGCCATGAGTGTCTTTCAGGTTGCTTAGTCATGAATTGTAATGGAAAAATCATTTTTGGCATTCCAAAAGAGAAGGGGGAACAGCCAGAACTGGCAGCCTTTACAGGGGTCGAGAATCACTAAGCAAAGCTTGCTCTGTTCTAATGATTGTTAGTGCAAATGTGATGATGGGCCATTTGTAGTACAAGTAACTACTAGTGGTAAAGGATTTTTCTTTGTATCACCCCACCCCCCAACTTACTACCTCAACTATTAAAATTAATTGAATGGCAATAAATGCAAGCCCTGGTTTAGTACCAGACACATTAGTGGCCAAATATGCCAAAAAAGGTGTTAAAGCAAAGATCACTGGGCCAAGCTAAAACGATGATTAGCAAGAATCTCTCCACTGTCATTGATTTGGAAATGCTCTTCTTGGCAATATGCAGACCACAATGTGTGCTCCCCCATGCCAACAGGCATAAGGCATCATGTTAGGGGAAAGCTACCGCCTGGGTTGGCAGCTTCTTGATGAGAACTGTGGTTGGAGCGAAAAGAAAAAGGCTGTGAGACAACAGCAGAGGGAGAGATTAAAAGCAAAATATAATTATGGTTTTGCAACCTTCGGTAATGAAGAAAGCACAAAGTCACACTTTGAAACTGTATGTGTGGAAAGGAGAAAAGATACAGTGGGCAGCATCACATTTCCTTAAACTAGGAAAAGAGAGGCCAAACATTGCTTAGCCTGAAGAGAATGAGACTTTTCCCCTAGACTTCCATTCCCCAAAGGCAATAAAAGTAGTTGTGTAATTTTTGTGAAGTCTTCCCAAAATCAAATCAACCAAGAGACATGTTTTTGTAATAACATCCCAATGCTGGACTGGCCACAACCTCATATTTCAGAGAGGATGCCAAGGCTGACTAGTCTTGTTAATTACTACTCCTTGTTTTGGGATGCTATGGGAAATTCACCAATGTACGTGTCTTTAATAATCACATTAGCCCAGAGAGAGAGAGAGAGAGTACATGCTGCTGTGATAGTGTCAGGTTAATTTTTAGAGCTACAGTTTGCCTTTTTTATCTGCAGGGGATCCATTGCAGGATGAGCAAACTGGAAGTGGCTTTCTCCTGGTAGCCACGGCATCTGCAGTGAGTCAAATCCGCAGATGCCAGATCCGTGGATTTCGGCATTACATTGTACTCTGATTCTTGGGCTGCATGTTTCATCCATGTTTGACAGTTCATGTGGTTGACATAAGCATTCGATGCAGTGATTTCTTACCTATGAGCTGTTATGTGCTCATGACATTCCTGAACCCACAAATAGCCCAATCCTATCTGCCCCAGTGCTGCCGCGTGCAGTGGCGTCAAAACGGCTACTGCTGTATCCAGCAGGCCCAGGGGGACTGCAGGACGTCTCCTCAGGGGAAGGGGAATTTCTTCCCTTTCCCCCAAGGAAAGCCACAGGTCCCACAATGGGGCTATTCATGTCTGCGCTGGCTACTTTGCCAGCGCAAATGAGAGAAGCCCCGTGCTGGGCTTTGCAGCCCAACATGGGGGATAGGATCTGGCAGAGAAGGCCTCTGCCAGTACCACCCCCCTCCCAGGCCACTCCCTCCCCCATCCAGCCCTACCCCAGAATGCCTTCCCCACTCCGAATAGCCACACCACAGCCCAGTGGTGTTACCCCCAGCAGCCGTGTGTCATCCTCCTCCTGGTGCTGAGGCCCAGTGCCAACTGGTGCTGACCCAGCACCAGCACTCCCTACTCCCTGGTGCTGTGAACTTATTTTACCGCAAGTTTGTGACATCCAGTGCTGTCACTTGTACCATTGGTGCTAGACAGAATAGAGCTCAAAGTCTTTCTAATTCACTTCAAAGGAGCCTTGACTCCTTGTATGCATAGGATGTATACAGTAAATGGAGCAACAGCTTCAGTTGAAATGGAGGGGCAACCCCCAACCCACTGCTCATACTTTTGCACACCGTTGACATGCAGTAGGGTAGGTAAGGGAAGCAGAGCCTCACCTAACCCAGCAAGAAAGAAAAGAACCCCAACATGTTAAAAAAAACAAAAAAAAAAACCTTTTCCCTTTCTGAAGCTGCTCCTCTCTGTACAGCTCAGTTCAGTTAAAGCAACACACACACACACACACACACACACACACACACACACGGAGGAAATAAGGAGAGCTGCCAATCTTCTCAGGCACTATGGTGGCTTGCAAGGAACAAAATAGATAGGAATGCCTATGCACTTATACACTGGAGAGGAGGAGCACCAGGAAGAGCTGTTTCCATTTGCCAGCACTTGTGTCATCAGTCTCTGGGGAGGCAGCAGGAAGACTTGCCTCCAGCAGGTTAGACTATATTCATAGCTAACTTCAAGGAAAAAAAAAAAAGCTGGGTGGCTGGTTATCCAATGAAAAAACAGCAGGACACCTACATCATTAAGCTTTGGGGAGGCAGCAGGAAGAGTTGCTTCTCTTCTGTTTAAAAAAAAAAAACACGAAGAAAAGCAGGGAGCCTCCACGATGGACCAGCTCTTAGTCTAAAAGCACCAGGAGCAGCTACTTTCTAGTTGCTTCAGGAACTCTTTGCTGAGCTCTCTCCAGCTCTGAGCAGGGGAAGAAGAGGTGAGTTTTGTTTTTAAATTCATTGGGGGGGGGGAGAGTGTACTCCAGAGACTGAGCTTTATTTATTTGGGGGGGGGGGGTGAGGTCAAGAGAGAGAGTGGTTCAGTGACTGAGCTTGAGAGTAGGACCGGCAGAGGGAAGAGTAAGTGTCTGTTGCCTCCCCTGGCCTGGAGTTTAGTGCACGTCTCTGTTGCACACACCAAAAAATTTTAGAAGAGGGTGGGCCTGTACAAACTCTGTAGGATAAGGGGAATTTATAGTAGCTCATCCCCACTTTGAGCTTTTTCCCAGTTGACTGATTCTGCTAACACTGACTTCTTCGTTTCTTTTCCAGTCTTGTGAAGTCTTCTCCACATGTACCTGTGCAGGTCAGGGGACTCTAGACAGCATGGAGTGAATGATGATAACCTCCCAAGTCTCCCGGCTGGCACAATTTGTAATGTTATCCAAACCAATATTATACGGTTTGTACTTGCCCAGCGGAACATAGTGAATCTGGCTGCTGGTCTAGCACATTATTCAGTGAACATTTTTACATTAGAAATGTTTATTTGACCTTTGCTATCTCCCACTGGTCTGTTTACAGTCACACAAAGAAGCATATGAGGAAGCACTAGATTCAGTTAGCATTTCAAAGTTGTCTTGATTTTATGCGACTTCATTTGTTCTTGCTTAAGATTCTTTTGGAGCACATATGAAAGAATGATTCATATTTGTCTTTGACACATATGGGCTAAATGTAGCATAAACTGCATTCTTTCATTTGGTACTTGTTACTTAAATGAATATTTGTGATGGTTTCACAGCAAGGCTTCAGAATAATGTGAGCGTTAGTAATTGATTTTCTTTTTAATTAATGAAATTATATGATGTATTATGGCTGTGCTGCATGTAATACAAGATCTCACAATACACTAGATTTACTTTAATAATAATTTTTTTATTGTATTAAGTCCCCAGAATATAATTTTTCAGCCATGAACAGCAGCTGTAGGCTTTAAAATGTGGGTTTTTCATTTCTCTAAAATATTTGTACGGTTTTTTAGAGCTGAACATTAAGTGTTGCTACAATATGCTATGCATAAAAAATGGAGAGATTCAAGGGGTTTAAGGTAGGAGGAGAGTTTAACTTGCATTAAGTTACTGATCTCTTTCAAAACAAGCAAAAGCAGCTCTTCAGGCTCTCGACCAACAGTATGGCAAAGGAAATAACATTAAAAATGTGACTTTTGATATTCGGATTTAAGAGATGCAAACTGAAACTATAGCTTATTTATTTGCTTTACATTCTTTATAGCCCAAGCCTTACCTAAATCCTCCCTCTTGCCGATGCAGCTGCACCACCGGAGCTTGTGCTGTATTCTATGGGAGGCAGTCCTGGAGGTCTCCTCCAGATAAGGGAATATTTGCTCTCTTGCCTGGGGGCAAGCCCTCGCCACCTGACTGGGTCTACTTAGACCTGCGCCAGTGATTTAGCTGATGCAGGTCCAAGTGAACCTGGAAAGGTGGATTGAGGCTGTGAAGAGGGATAAGATAGCAGCAGCAAATGTCCTTGCCCTGCCAGAATGCTAGTTCCACAAGGCCTCCATAGGATTGGGCTGTAAATGTCTCTTCTTCTGATTTCTTACGACTCAGCGTAAGTTTAAAGAAAACACTTAATATAAAGGGTTCCATTACCCAGAATTTCAAATGTCAATGTGTCCTGTATTTGCAGAAGTAATAAATTGTTCGTGAAAAGAAACATCTACAGTAAAGGCGTATGTCAGGGGTGCTCACACTTTTTCGGCTCGACAGCTACTTTGAAACCCAGCAAGGCCCGGAGATCTACCGGGGGGAAGGAAGCGTCTGATAGACACCCCCTTTGATGTATGGAGCCCCTGCTGGACCAGGTCAGAGGAGGCCTACCAAGTCCAGCTTCCTGTGCCCCATAGTGGCCCACCAGATGCTTCAGGAAGCACACGGGATGCCTCTCCTCTCTCCCCACTCCACATACTGGGGGCAGCCACAGGTCCCCCCAAGAGGTACATGCCCAGCCTTGCTTCACTACGGGGGGGAGGAGCTCCCCACTCCCCACCACCCCAAACTCTTTGTTGCTGCGCCCCGAGACCAGCAGGGAGAGGGAGGTGTCGCAGGTCCTCCTCGGAAGGGGCGGGGGGCTTCCCCGTTTCCATGGAGAGGGGCTGCGCATGCAGGCAGCAGGCGGGGGAGACACTGCTCCCACCGGCCCTCCTCCTGCAGCGGCGGGGGGCCAGGGGGGTCGTCTCACCTGTCAGCCCTGACCGAGAGCGGCAGCGGCCGCAGCACTTACCTCTGGGCTCCTACAGGGGCGGCTAGGCCGGGCATGGCTGGGCTGGGTTGGGCCGGACCTGACTGGAAGGGAAGGGGAGGGTCACTCGGGGCCTCCCGCGGCAACCGCCATCAGAGCGACTCTATCTCGAACTCCCGCCCCTCCCCCCTTCCGCTACAGAGCCCCAGGAAGTGCCTCAGTCCAGTGCAGCCCAGCTCCCTCTCCGGCCGCAGCCCACTTTAGCTCCTGCTCTTCCAGGCATGCAGCACCACGAAACTGATGAAACTGACTAGAGTCTAGTCAGTTTCGTCAGTTTTGTTGCTGCATGCCTGAAGAGCAGCTAAAGTGTCAGTTTCAGTGTCAGTTTAGTGTCAGCTAAATATGTAGGTTTTGTCTAGTCACTAGACGAAACTGACATATTAACAGTTTGGAGAGACAGGGCTCCACGATCTACTCATTTTGCCTCATGATCTACCGGTAGATCATGATCTACCTATTGAGCACCCCTGGCGTATGTGATCCACTGTTCCTTACAAAGCAATGTCATCTATTTGAGACTTGTGGTCCTGTGTGATCTCTTTCAAAAGCTAACACAACAGGAACCCGAGCTAAAAAAATCTAGGAGAACTCTTCATACTGTAGGGATGGAAGATTGTTTCATTCATTCATTCATTCATCCATTTCTATAACGCTCTTCCTCCAAGGAGGTCAGGAAGGATCCTCTCCTCTTTTTGTCCTCACAACAACCTTGTGAGGTAGGTGAAGCTGAGAGATAGTGACTGGCCCAAGGTCACCCAGGAAGCGTCATGGTCGAACGTTCCGTACTCAGCTGTCATAGAGACATTAATCCACCTCTCTGGTTGTATATCCCAAATCTGATATTATGGATGACTGCCAAACTGGGAGCCTACTAGATGGAATATAGGGTTGTAGCCATAGTTGTTTGGTAAGATGATTATTCTTTCTACTCTTCAATTTCTTTGTTGCAAAGGAAATTGCAGATTTCAGAATGGCAAGTTTCAGTTGCGTAGAGGTCATTGCAATGTAGTTATACTGAGCTGACTTATAAAGGACTTGAATATTCCCTTGATTAACATTTCTATCGAAACAGTGGGAACACTAATTCCAGCAGCTGTCCTGGTTAGTACATGGTGCAGCCTTTCTGACTTCTACTGTTGTTCTGTACATTCTAGGCTGGGACCTATTTCAAGTCAAGAAACACTCTTGCAAGAGAACTACAGTAAGTAAATCGGGACAGATAGGTCTTCTGTTGAAAGCAGAAGCAGTTCACATGAATCATGCATTAGTTCATTTAAAAGCACTTTGTAGACAAAAATGCTTACTCGATCATCAGGTTAAGGTACGCAGTTACTTCACTTATGGCATGTGCGGCGTGATAGGCCTGTTGATGTATGGGGCTGAGATTGTACAAGATCTACAATGAGCAGACAGTAACGAGCAAGCAACTTGTCTTATTTTGTTCTACTCCATTACAGTTAACTTTGTTATTGTGTTATCATCAGAGTATACATTGCCATTAGAAAACAAGCAAAGGAACATGGTAGATGATTTATGATATACTCTCAAGACATGTCATCATGCAAGATGGGACTTTAGGACAAGAGTTTTTAATTCAAAGGGCAAATTTAATCCTTTGAAACAAGAAATCATGTTAAACAGTCTAGCGACTATATGGTGTTTGGAATGTATAGATTATATTTTTTAGAAGGAAATGCCACAAACAAAATAGAAATAGATTCATTGGTGATTAGGAATAAACAGTGGTTAGTTTGCCTCCTAGGAAATGATGACAGTCTATAGTAAAATGTAAAGAAAGCTAATGAGCATACGCAGTGGCAACTTGTTGGACAATCACTAGCAACTATAATGTTGGAATAAGAATGTGAAATTAATTGCATTGAGTGAATTAAATCATTATTTATTTACAGGCAAACCCCATCATTTGCTAAAACACAATAGTTCAGCTTCATGAATGCTATGGACTACTATAACTAGATCAAAATTAAATCCATTTATGAGAGTGTGTTAAAATATAAATATTATAATAGGAAATGGTGTTGAAAATGAGCTACAATTTTGTAGGAAAATTCAAATTTAGTTAGTCATACAAGAGTGTTCCAAAGGACTGTCATGAGAAGGGGAGAGTGGTCTGTTTTCAATATCAAATTATAGTGGCAATGGTTTATTACTTGTTGCTCTCTCAGAAGAGCAAAAAAAAAATGTTACATGGACAGCCCAATCATAACCCAATTCTCACGTGGCAATGCAGCAAGGCTGCATCCCGTGGAGGAATTTCGGCTGCTGGAGGCTCTTTTGCCCCCTTGCCCCTGGATAAGCCCAGCAATTGCTATGGGTCAACTCAAACCTGCACCAGTGATATCACTGGCACGTGTCCAAGTTGGTCTGTGTCGGCAGATCAGGCCTGAGACAATAGGATACAGCAAGCACTGGCACTGCTGATCCCACTACCTTCCTGGGTCTGATCCACCCAGCCCCCATCCCATCATTGCCCTCCTCCACACTGTTCTTGTGCCAGACTTGCCTGTTCCAGCAGGGGTCCCTGCAAGTGCTGGCATGCACTGAAAGACTAGAAATGCTTTGGCACTTTTTGTGTTTTGTGTGCTTTGTGTGTTTATGGTGCTTTGTGACAGTGTGCTTCTTAGAGTGCATGCTCTGCCGGCACACTCGCTCAATAGAATTGGACCAGAAATGATGCAGGTATGAAACCTCTCTCTTGGCTATGTGTGTGGGTCAGGATAGCTGGGCCACTGTTTCTGGCAGGGACTCTTTGGGCATACTGAAATGCCTGTTCCATCTAGTCGTGGTACAGGTGTCAAGCCTTAGTGTGTAGCAGCCTGGGTTCCCTTCCCTTCCTGCCTACTGTTTCTTCTGTTTCTGTTTCTTCTCTCTCTGTTTGTTTCTTCTGGGTCTGTTTCTTCTCTCTCCCTGCTGAGGATACTGAGGTGAAGATTCCAGTGAGTCATGTGTGGGTTTGATTCCCCTGGATTCCGGTTCACTACAGTGAGTTCTGAGATCATCCCTAGAGGCCCTGCAATTATTCAAGGACTTCTAGAAAACACCCTCTATTTGTAAATGGAGCGAGCAGTGCAGTAGTAGTTTAAGGCTCTCAGCTGATTCACACCACCATTGCCTCCACTACTGGGGATGCAGAGGCCAGCCTGGCTGAGTGATCAGTGTGGGCCCTGAACCAATGTCAACATGACTGACCCCTGACACTGCTGACCTTCCTGGAGGAAGGACGTAGGAATAGAAATATAAAGCATTTTTGCAGCAATAATTTGCTCTCTATGGTTAGCTTAATGGAACCATAGCCATTTTGATCCCATTTGAACATTACAGCTATTTTTGTAGTCACTGGAGTAGATTTCATTTTCCTTGGAAAGCAATACTTTATGGATTTAGCTCAATACATTTAAAGGGAAGATTCGTTTTTTTTAACAGTTAACATTTTATTTTTCCCAGTTTACTCCTGTAGGAAACTGCGGAGATCAATTTTTGGGGGTGATACTACTAAAGCCAGTCCTTGAACTTGGATCTTCTGACCTCTCAGAGGACCTACATGAAAAAAGAATATAAATCATGGAGGAAGTATCAGGAGCTTTAAGGAATTACTTCTGAAATGTGAGATGCAATTTAAAACGACTTTTCATCCATCGAGGTCTAGTTTAAAACTCTACCTGAACAGTTAAAAGTCATGTTGGAAAAATGACTGGAACATGTGTTCTGCGTATTGGTGTGGAGTGTGTCGGACTGCTACCATATTAGTAAATTTCATGCCAGCTGTACAGTATTTCATAATTCATGTTCATCTCAAGAAAGAAAGTCAAATAAAATTAGCTAATTTCAGATTTACTATAAAAAGAAACACATTTCTGCTATACAAGCATCTTGGAAGATTATTTATATTGAAAGGCATCCTGAGGCCAAACTGTTAAGTGGGGATAATGGATATAAACCACCTAAGGCATGTAGGTGACTCATTAATGAATTACTTGTAAAACAAAGTCAGATGTTCCACTCAGGTAGAAACTACATCTGAGTTATGTGCTATTAGGCGTTAAAGCAAAACTGAGGAAGGGTCATGGCACATATCCTGGAAACTGCAGGGTAAAATATGACATTAATATTTGCTTGCTTTGGGGGTTCAGCTGTCCTTCAGACTTCCCCCAGTTTACATGGCATATTTTTCCTATGTTAATTTTCTAAGCCAGAAGTTGACATCTTTTATATTTTCAGTTTTTAAAAAAAACACTGTAGTATAATCTTTTGATCCTAATCACCATTGGAATTTCTTGGACTGAGAATATAATGGACGCATTCATTTGCCTGTGTACTTTAAAATTCTATGTGTGGAACATGCTAGAAAATTATGCTAGAAAACTTGCTGCAAATATCCTTCATGGTGCATCTCCTTCAGCTATTTCTTCAGTACTGGGCTTCAAAACAAAACATAAGATGCACCTTTTGGTTTGAGAGACATATTCAGATTGCATATTTGTGAGTACCTCTATTGAAGTCAAAAGAACATCATTCAAGAATGTTGACTATGAGCAGGGATGTTAAGCAAAAATCCAGCCATCAGGGTTATGGAGATAGCAACACAGAAGTTAGTTGCACCTATCTAGCAACAGTGCATGGGTTCAAGGACCTTGATTCACACATTGATCCCCCCCCCCCGAACAGATCCCCCCATACACTTGCCTCAAGACACCTGGCACTGGTTTGAGTTTGTGATCCCAGGGTCATAATATGGTAAAAAAATGATGGGGTTACCAAAACACAGAAATGTCTCCAGGGGCATCTGTATCATCACGAAATTTAAATCAGACCTGAGCTCCCTAACTATAGGGAGTAGTAGATTTAGGGCACAATCCTAACCAGGTCTACTCAGAAGTAAGTCCTATTTTGTTCAATGGGGCATACTCTCAGGAAAGTGAGTTTAGGATTGCAGCCTTAATTGCATACAGTAGACAAGAGCTTGTGTATTATTCATGCAGTTTTCTGATTCTTCTTCCTCTTCTTCGTGAAGATCCACTTATATTATCAATCACAATAACCCTCAGGTCAGAAGGAGTTCCAAAGCACAAATGAGCACTGAATAGATTTTAGACAGCTGGCAACAGGGTTTCTGAGACTAGACCAGACCAAATGTTTTGCCAAGGGCCAGTCAACAGTAGAGGCCTGCCAATTGCTGGTCTTGAATGAATGCCAATACCCAAAGCGTAATAATAAGAAATATGTTTTCTAAATTAAGGACACTTGCAAATGGACAAAAGAGGGTTTCTAAATAAGAGACACAAAGTTCAATTCATTGTTACTAGCTAACGTTCCTGAGAGCCCAATTCTATCCTTCCCACCCCACTGGTGCAGCCGTACCAAAAATGAGTGTGCTGTATCCAGGTGGGGGTAGGGTGGATCAGGAGGCTTCAGCAGGGAAAGGGGGATTTCAGTCCCCTTATTCCTGCATAAGCCTCCCAACCTACAATGGGTCTCTGGGACCTGAGCCAGTGATTTTGCTGGTGAAAGTCCAAGGAGAGAAAGAGAGTGAGGAAGCTGCAGAAAAGGTGGATAGGATCCAGTATGCACCACTGCTGCTGCATCCAGCCCCTCCCACAACCTCCCTGCCCCATTACATCCCCTGCCCACACCGTTTCACCACATTTTGCCCTCTCCCCACCTCACTGCTACCTTACCTGCTCCAGTGAGGGACCTGGAGCACTGCCACCTCATGCACAATGACTCCCTTACCTAGACAAAACTTCTGCTGCTTCCCCTCCCCACCATTAGAATACAGCTATCACCATTTTGGCATGGCTGCTTCAACGGGAAGGGAGGTTGTGGACAGGATTGGGCTGTTTGATTTTACTCTGTTAGTACTAACCAGCCCATGTGTGCATGTGAGTGCCATGGGTTTAGCCAATACAAACAGTAACTCTCTTGTTATGAGGGAATGAGAGGTCTCTTAACTGTTGTTCTTACAGCCATGGCATACAGCCCAATCCCCAGCTGTGGCTTTGCAGAGTCACATGAATGGTGGTTGTGCTGGGGCACCATGTAACAGACTTTTAACGTACGGTTAATTTTGATGGAGTTTCACTAGGTGCATAATTTCCACTGAACCCAGCTTTGTTTTGTTTTAACTATGCCTCTTGGTTTTCCAAAGGTGATATCAATTCATTTGAGTGGCATTTAGAGAAATATCAGCAATACCACCATTAAACACTTCCCAAGTCTCTACATCTAGCACAATTACCTAACCGTCAATCTTGTATCATAAAAACAGAGGTGTCTGAACAACACCTAACAGTTTTTACATATCTGAAACATGGACTCATCAACAGTTGATCATAATCAAAGTAGGATGAGTCATTATTAGATTTTGATGAATCCCTTGCTTATATTTGAAAGATCTTTAATTTTAAAGAAATAACATTTAAGTGCAGCCTTTTTGTCCACATACTCAGGATTGCCATGCATGTCAAATGAATGTTGTACAGTTGATTTTACAATAAAGCAGCGGTTTTCAAACTCTCAGGGAGAGTTTGAACTGCAGTAAGTCTTGGGGGAGCAGGGAGGAGGCAGTGACGTGATCCCCAGGACCCCCAAGTTTGCATCGCTAATGGGGCTGCAGGAACTGGGATGCACTCACCAGTCCCTGCAGCAGCTTCCTGGAGGTGCAGGGAGCCCTGCGCGACTGTCTGCAGGGCTCCCGAGGTCATCAAAAGTGAAAGTGGAGCAATTGCGCTCCGCTTCTGATTTAGTGGAGGTGGAGTGCAATTGCTCCACTTGGTCTGGGGAGCCCTGCAGAAGCTCACGCAGGGCTCCTAACACCCCAGGACGGTTGCTGCAGGGAATGGTGAGTGCTGCCTCCAGCCCTGCCTCCTCGCTGCCCCCGCCGCTTAAGGGGGCAGAGGCCAGGGCCTTCAGGCTAGGGTGTCGTAACGCCCCAGTTTGCAAACCACTGCAATAAAGTGTTTGCAACTCTGAAAAGAATGGAGCTACTTGCAAAAGCAGATGCACTACTTGCAATGCTAATGTCAATTCATAAATGAATTAATTTGCTGCTGACCAATATCAAAGTGCAAGTTTGCAAGATGTATATTCTATTATTCCAAATTGCACTCTTGACAACTTACATTAGGAACATTTTGCATTCATCCTTTGATATTTTGAACATTAACTACAGTGGGGCTGTCAGCAGAATGAAATTTCTTATTAAATTTGGAGATATAACAAGCAAGGCATTTAAAGAACCTTCATTAAGATGGCAGAATACTGTAGAGAGAAATTAACTTAAGTATAGAATGCAAAGGAGATCTCAGTGGGTTAAATGCATTTATTAGACATTTATGATGCAAGTTTAAGGGGTAAACTACAGCAGTATTATTGCTGCCTGTCTTCACCAAAGTGGCATTGCTAGAAGTGAAGGACATCACAGCAACAATCCTCTTACCTCCAACAGATCCTATATACACTTATATGAGAGTACATTTCACTAAATAACTACTTCTGAGTAGGCGTGCATAGGATTGCACTGCAACTGTGAATTCTTACCATGTCACCATGAGATGGAATATTTCATGCTTTCTCCAAAATTGTAGTAGCCAAATCATTGGTGTACCTGGGAAGGACCAAGGGAGGCAAATGTCCCAGGGCACCACACCTTGCAGGCGGTGGTCAACGCTGCCCCCCACTGCCATCCATGCCTCCCCACTGCCTCCTTTGGCTGCCCTCTGGAGGCCTTCTGAGGCCAGAGCAGCTGCATGCAGCCTCCTCCGGCACTTCAGAAGCTTTCTAATTCTGCATTGCTGATGCGGAGATGCTAGAAATAGGCTGGCTTTCTTGAAATAACATTGGTTTTAAGCTTAAATCCAACAGCATTCAGAAAGCACTGGCCACTCTGATCTCTGGTTAATATGAGCAACCTAACCCAGTGAGTGTGTTGATGTTCTCTGTGCTACTATTTTTTGGGCAGAAAAAACAGGTGCAAATTAAGGTGATTCAACAGCATGTCAAAGGTAGATCCCAGAGCAAAATCTGAACCAATGCTAACTTGTCAATATATTGAACTTCATATGATATTTATTCATTAGTAGTATCAATTGCCCCTTCATCTATACTGTTGGAAGGTCAAATCTTACCACAATAATGCATTGGCGTGGATCTGTGAAGACTGACAGCCTGATCCTGAAACTGGTACTGAGCTTCAGCACCGGCTCCGGGTGTCATGAACTAAGGACATTTGCGGCACCCGGCAAGGAATGCTGGCACTGGGCCAGCACCAGTTGGCACTGAGCCTAAGCACCACGAAGAGGATGTCACACTGTCACCAGAGGCGAGCAAGTCCACCAGGCAGCAACACAGCTTTTTGGGGCTGGGGAAAGGCATGGGAAGGGGAGGATCAGGCCCACAAGGGGAGTGGATATGGCGGCAGCAGAGCTGGGGTGCACAGCTGAGAAGACCCATTGCCAATGGCTGCTGTCTGCCTGGAATGCTCTCTTTCCCTGAGGGGACCCCAGCGGTAGCTGAGGCACCCTCAGAATCCTGCAGTTGCCATTTTGGTGCCACTGGAGCCCTGGGCATTGCCCACTTCAGGACTGGGCCCTAAGGACCTAACCCTATCCAACTTTCCAGTACAAATGCAGCCACAATGCAGCCCCAAGATAACAGAACAAACATTCCCTTACTTTTAAAAGGCCTTTGTGACTGCCCTCCCCCCTTGCAGAATGCAGTGCATGCCTCATTAGCATGACTGCATCAGGGCTGGGAAGTTGGATAGGACTGGGCCCTAAAAGTAAGTAAAAAATTATGGAGAACTTGGCTGTTATGATTCCAGTTAACAACTGGAAAGCTTCAAGCAGTGTTGCCTACAACAGGGGTGTCCAAACTTTTTGGCACAAGGATCACATCATCTCTCTGATGCTGTGTCGAGGCCAGGAAAAAAAAGAATTAATTTACATTTCAAATTTGAATAAATTTACATAAATGAATATATTAGAGATGGAACTTATATGAATGTATGAAGGTCTTGCAATAGCTCAAGGCCTATATAAGGCATTTCCTTTGCTACCCCTGCTGCATCACAGATGTGACACAGCAAGCAGTGGAGGGAGCTCTTGTCCCACAGCTCATGTGAGAGGTCAAACAGTTGGCCGTCACGTTGACAGCAGTTGCATCAGATCAGCGTGGGCTCCTTCAAGTCTCTGGAGGGCCAGAGGTTCACTGGAGACTGGGGGCTCCCTGAGGGCCAGATTGGGAGTGCTCAAGGGCCGGGGTTTGGGCACCCCTGACCTACAACATTTGCAAAGCAGGTAGTTGTTCTGAAGTGTTCTACTGAGCTTTCTGCAAACAGTGACTTGCTCATGAATTAGACATGAGGGGTCACTATTTAGAGTTTTGACTATTTAGCCATTCAACAGGCTGGGCGACTTGGCCTAAAAAAGAGTTCAGGGATCAAGAGGACTCCTTCAACATACTTCATTTTCTCTATTTGTTGACAACGCATCTCACCTTTCAGTAAGTCTTTGCAGGGGAGAGGCAAGGGCAGGTAAACGATGCCCAGGATCACATCCATAAGGGGGGGGGGCAAAGGACATATTTAAACATTGGTAGGGCTGCTGGAGGCTGCTGGAGATGTGGGGAGCCCAGCTCTGCAGGGCTCTGAGGCTTGGAATCTTGAAATGGAGCAATTGCAATGCACCTCCTGCAAACAGGAGAGCCCTGTTTGGGCTCCCTGCACCTCCTGCAACCTCCAGCAGCCCTACCCAGGGTAAAGTAGGTGAAAGAACTCCCTTTGCCCCCCAATCCTGGGGATCGCTTCCCTGTCTCTTTTCTTCCCCCACCCCTTAAAGGGACAGGGAAGCATTACACGAACTGGTGGGTCGCCGTACAATATTATGGGAGAAAAACATAAAAACTTGAGTCACTAGGCTGGAAGCCTTTGTTCTTAAGTCTCCCTTCTTTACCCTTATCCTATCAGCTTTTGATCCTTTCTTCCTTGACCTGCTGGTGTTTCATAAAGTCATTCCCATTCCAGCTGCAATCCAAGAACCACCATGCCAAGCTGGTACCCAGGACTGGTAACCCCTGCTTCCCTCTTTTTTCTAGCCCTGAGCACAACTGAAGCTGTGTCAGCACAAGCGGGACAGTCTGCCTCACAATGTACCCCTTCTCTCCAGGAAAGCTTTTTTCCTGGCACAGAAGGATTTAGAAATGAGTGGACCTGTTCACTTGAGTCAGTGTTCAACTATTTGCATTTGTAGTCGAGAATGTAGTCTTGTATGATTTGTATGTAAGCGTATACATTATCATATTGTTTGGAAGTATTCCTTAGATCCACAGCATGAAAGTGTTATACAAGTGTAGAATGAATGATTGATTAAAAGCTGATCTATGCAAGAAAACATCTGAAATCAGAACATAAAGGAATACAAACGAAAATACTGATTAGATGCAGTTTGGAGGGATAATTCCCAAGCATTACAATAATGACCTTGAAGACTGCCCAGCAGCATTGGTGTGTATGAGTTTCTTCAAAGGAGGAAATATAGGTTGACATTTCCCTGGTGATTTTGATATCAAATGAAAGACATAGACAATAGAGACTAGTGAGGGAATGAACATGCCATACAAGACCAGATTTTAATTTAGTGTAAGATAAGACCCAGAAAGCTTAAGATTTATCCAGTGTATTACTATACATGAGTAAAAAACACAGCTTTATTGGATTTAATACAAGTATTTTATAGATCTGGTCTAATGTCAGTACTGTGGAAAGGAGGATTTTGAAGGCACTGGATGAAAAAAAAATGAATATGAAGAGTGGCGCTGTGACAGCATGACAGCCCAATCCTATCCACACTTTCCTGGGAGTAAGACCTATTGACTCTAATGGGATTTACTTCTGAGTAGACATGCATAGGATTGGGCTGCTAGTTTGTGCCATCGTGGCAGACCAGCACAGGGGGTGGGAGAGGGCAGAGGGAGGGAGGAACGGAGGCAGAAAGGGCATGTTTCTGGGTGGGGGGAAGGCAACCTGGGGTGGATTGGGCCTGGGAGGGGGTGGGGCTGGCCACAGTGGTGCAGGCTGGATTCCCAACCCCTGTCATTGGCCTGACAGGCTGCTTTGCCAAATTCCCGTTCCAAGTTTTGCATGTAGAACCTATGCCCACTTTAAGCTAATTATATCCCCTTCTTCCCAAGAATGGCCTTAGTTCTGTGCTGCAGTACTGCTGGACCCCACCACCAGGGTAGCTTGTCTTTTCACCATGCAGAAGTCCTCCTTCTTCTCCTCTCCTGCTAGTAGCTTCTCCAGCCACTGCAGCAACATCCTGGTTCTCGACAGCTCTTGGGCGTGGCAGCCACACATCAGCCTCCAGCAGTCTATGTTCCAGCAGTCTCCAGCAGTCTCCATTTGGTCCGTCAGGCAGTCCATCCATTAGTTGGCTAGCCAGTCTGTTAGGGCACAATCCTAACCCCTTATGTCAGTGCTTTCCAGCACTGACATAAGGGCAATGCAGCTCTGAGGTAAGGGAACAAACATTTCCTTATTTTGAGGAGGCCTCTGTGAGTGACACCCAACTGCAGGATGCAGCACATGTCCCATTGGCACAGCTATGCCAGTGCTGGAAAGCACTGACATAAGGGCTTAGGATTGCACCCTTAATCAGTTAGCTCACCCATCCATCCTCTTTCCTACAAGCTCCTTCCTTCTGCTCTCTCAGTCTCTCCAAGCTCCTTCCTTCTACACCCACACCCTTTTCCCTCCTCCAGGTGCTGCTTTTCTTCCCTAGGGCCTTGTCACCTTCAGGTGGCTGCAGCTGTGCAGCACACTCAATGTAACCTAAGATCTTAGTGTTGACTCCATGCTTCCGAGACCTGCCAGAGCAAGGGGCTACTGTTGACATCACACCCTATCTCCTCAAGGGATTTTGCACATTTCCATTACTGAGGCATTATTTGGGATGCTTGAATTTGTGCCTGTGTAATAGCCCCATAGGGCTGCCTGGGGCATAGCTTGGGGTATGGGGACTGAAATCCCCTTACTCTGAGTTGCAACCCAGGCCACACCAAACCTGCACTGGATACAGCACAGGCCAGTTGGCCTGCCTGTCCCAGTGCAGGTTAGGATTGCACCCTCAATGTGGCTATGGGTGTGCCAATTGCATTGATTACTTGTCTGGGTAGCACCAACTGGCTGCTACATCTTTTGCTGCTATTGGGTATGCGAACTCATGCTAAGAGTTTTTTTTTTTTTTTAATGTAGTACAGGTGTGTGTCACTTAACAATGGGGATATGTTCTCTGTTGTGTAAACAGACACTCCCCGCCAGACACTAGCTGGCTGCATAGGCTACTGGAGATAGCCTGCCACTTCTCTGCATTAAGAGCTTCTTTGCTGTGTAAACAGACACTGCTGTAGGCTATGGGAGACTTGACTGCCTCATTAAGAGACTTTTTGTTGTGCTTTGGTCATATATGTGGTCCATCATTAAGCGGAAGGTTGATAAGTGACACACATCTGTACTAAGAGCTTGGAATTCAAGGCTGAGTGTTTAAAATGGAGAACAAATGAATTTCTTTTGCCTTCCATTTAGAAGGAGATATAGCATTTTCGACTGACTGGCATGAATCTCACACTTTTTTGCAGTCGCTAGAGCATGTTTTTCATGGGCACAGCTATTTAGTAAGTGAGGTTCTGAAGTCTGGGCCCTGTATAATTGTTTCCTCTGCATATTTGTGACCTCTGAGTGCTCAAACACAGGAACACAGTGTGTCAAAGCCTGGGATGTGCTTTAGCATGGCATCTCTTCAGGATGGTCCTATCAGTCTATAGTTACAATGTGACCTTAGATATGTCTTAGACATACAGAGATTTGAAAAGCCAGGAGATTAACCCAATCCATTATGATGCAATTCTCAAGGATCAAAATGTTTCTTTCTCAGCTACTCACTAGACACCTGTCAATAACTTAGAGAATCATTCCCACATTACTCCATTCACTTAAAAGATATCAATACCATCCACTGGAGAAAATTCTGTAAAATTCAGCACAGCTAAATGCTGACTTTGTTGTTCTGTTGTCAGATAAATTTGTGTTGAATTTTCCATGAGATCTCCTAGGCTGGAAAAAGCACTAAAGTAAGCAACAGAAAATACTTGGATGGTATCTCAGTCCTTTAGGAAATTAGTTTGAATGGATGAAATATACGTATTCATGAGGAAATAGGGGGGAAAAAATCACCACTACTTTCTCAAATGAAAAAAAAAAGTAATTATGAATGTGTTGTTATATTTGTAGATCTTGAGAAGGAGGACTCACTAGACAGGGTTTGAAATGCAAACAGAACAATTAGTATTATTAGGCCTTTTTCTACAGCCCCTGCCCTCTTTCCACCATCCTTCTCCAAGCTTTTCCTTTCCCCTTACACTCTCACTGTACTGCCATGATAACAGTTGAAATCCTTTCTGCAGAGCTTCCAAAATTAAACTTAGCACTTTCATGTTTTGTTTTTTTTTAAATAGAGGGTGTAAGGCACACAATCTGGATTGGAACCACTGCATGGGGAGGGGGGTTTCCACAGGAACGGAAGCACTAATTGTACACTTCTTGAAATGTGTAGTTTGCCAGCTTTTTTTCAGGACCCACACACATGAGAGTCAGCGAAGAAGAGAGATATCACCTTCTTCCACCCCCCTTTCTGAAACAGCAAGACTTTGCTTCAGGAAGTGTTTTTGTAGAGCGAAGGTGATAATTTTGCTCAGGGGTTTTCTTCTCATCTCAGGCACCAGTGATCCCAAACACATCTGCTATGCCCCACACCTGATATATATAAAGGGTGCAAGATTGCCTGCTTACCTTCTCTTGCAAAATAAACCAAGCCTGCCTTTTCCACCATTGCTGGAAGAAAATAGCCTACAAGTGGACAAAATGGGCAGAAAGGAGGTCTCCTGTATCCTTCTCTACAGCTTTAAGCATGTTCTGGAGCACAAGAACACTCACATGCTGCAAATCTGTCTGGGTTAGGGCAACAGAAAAAAAACAGAGACAATCCTCTGTCTCATTCAGCACATTGTCCTTCTCATGTTCTGGCTTGAAGCTTTCAGGTCACCCTTTCATGATGCCTGGTGATGTAGTATCAAGATATCCAAGCTAGTGCTTCATTAAGCAACTCTGAATTGACTTATGTGTTCATATGAGTCTGCAGAACCCTTTAAAATGAATGATAATTGTCACACTCGTATTATCACTGTCCACTAAGCATGTTGGGAAGTTTAGTTTCAAAGGGCAGTAATTTTCAAGGGATAAACTTTTTGCTATAAATAATGGAAAACACTGCTGGTAGGAAGATACAGTATTCGTGCAATATCTGGAACATTTTGTGTTCTCTTAAGAAAACCAACACCCAATACAGACTCCCTAACTGTATCCCTGTTTCCTATGTGAATAAATAAAAGTAAAAAAAAAGTCTTCCTGTTGCAGGGGGAGAAATGTGACTGACAGAGGGGGGAAAAACCAGTCAAATCTTAAAGGTTTAAAGGTCTTCTCGCTAGCTGTTTGAGACTCACAGAATTCCTAAGACCTGAGATCCAAGTGAAGATTTCACTGAGTGGAATTGTCACTGAGACTGACTCAACAAAGATTATGTATCCTCCTGATACACACATGTGTGTTTTTTCACTTGGTCAGCAGAGAGTTTGAATTTCTAGTGGAGACCACCAGCTTAGCAGACTATAGCAGTTCTGAGGGAAAGAAATGAAGTTAACTCATTGTTGTCACTGTAAGTTACTTGTATGAACACAGAAAACAGCATATGCCCCTGACAGACAAACAATAAATGTATGTTGCAAAGCATTATGCTGGCACAATGAAAAGTCTTGGATAGCAGCAGAAAGTTTGATTCCTTCAATAGTCTTTTCCAGACAGAGTATGGTCTGATTCACACATGGTTACTGTAACTTGACAACAAACATGTGCACAATCAACACATGGAGATGGACATTACAGGGAATACACCTGCTGGCCCCAGTTGGATCTGCTACACATTGATTGATGGAGTTTTCAGAGCCATTTATGCGTGCACAAGTCTGTGTACAGACAATGACAAGTGTGTGCCACTCTTTCAGCACAATCCTATGCATGCCTACTCAGCAGAAAGTACCACTGTGTTGCGTGGGCTTGCTCATGCTTCAGATTGAAGCCTCAGAGACATTTATGATTCATAAATGAATGAAAGCATCGATATTATTGAAAACTGTTACACCAGAGATGGAATAGGGTGACATGAAATCTCTGTTTTTAGATCTGTTTCAGGTATATGAAAATATATACAAACCCTACCAGTACGGTTTTCAGTCTTGCCACATGTCTCACTGCCAGCAATGTGACTGAAACAAGATTACACCAACATTAAAGCTTATAGAATTTGGATTTCAAGTTTCAGTAGCATTTGAAAAAGAAATCAGTTCTGAATTTTTAATGTCAGGTTTTGACTTTTCTAAAATTCTACTCAGAAGTAAGTCCTATTTTGTTTAATGGGGCTTACTCTCAGGAAAGTGTGGTTAGGATTGCAGCCTAACAGTGCTTTTTTTGTAAAAAGAAAGGTGCAGGAACTCACAACTTGTTAATCTTTTATTTATTTATTTATTTATTTATTTATTTATTTATAAACCATTTTTTATTGGAGAAATAAAATATTTTTATGTGCTTCCCCCCTAAAGATGAACTTACTTCTGAGTAGACATGCATAGGATTGGGCTGTCAATCTCCACATCCCCTTCCCCCTAGCTACTTTTTCTACACATGGGGAAAAATACTGTACAGGTGCACTTGTAGCGTGTAGTATGTAGTGTGGCACTACTTCGAGGAGAGGAAGCAGTGAATGGATTCCGAAAAATGGCTTACATGAGTTCCATGTAGTAAAATTAGTAGTAGTAGTAAAATTACTCTAAGCAACTGTGGGAGTAAGAACAAAAAAGGAATTCTTACACGAGAGGGGTCCTTAGGTGCACATAGAAATAGCTACGTTTGCAAACAAACTATTAAATATGGTTTAATTCAGGTATCAGAATACTCTGTGTCTTTGGGAAGGTGCTTGGCATGCAATTATATGTTCTCTGAGCAGCTGCTGTGCATTGCTGGAGAGGAGCTGTAAGCGCTGGCTGGCGGAGGGCATGCTTGTGGGGGAAGGATGAGGAAGATCTCTGGCAAGGCTGGACAGAACGTACACACGTAGAATCCCTTTTCACCTGTCCCACCCTGTACCCCCCAGCACCCACCCAGCGAATGCCTTTGTTCTGCTCCCTCCCTCCTGGAATGCCTCCGAAGGGGAGGGGCCCCTGCAAAAAGGTGCCGGAACTCCGTCCCCCCGCGTTCCATTAGAAAAAAAGCCCTGCAGCCTAAAGGCCCAATCCTATCCAACTTTCCAGTGTTGAAGCAACTGTGCCAACAAGGCCTGCACTGCATCCTTTGGTGGTGGGACAGTCATGGAGGCCTCCTCAAAGTATGGGAACATTTGTTCCCTTACCTCAGGGCTAAATTGTGGCTACATCGGCCCTGGAAAGTTGGATAGCATTGAGTCCAAATCTGGACAGCTAAGATCAACTGTAGAAATGATCTATACAAAATCCAGCATCAGATATATTGCCTGCATGGAACAATAATCATTTTGGGACTTTGAATTTTAATAGTAAAATGATGCATCACCAAATAATCAACTTTGGAAATCTAAACTTCATAATTTATGGCAGAAAATTCTGGGGCTAATTTTGAGCACAAAACATTCATTTACCTGCAAGCCAGTTGAACTTCACCATGATTTGTACATGTACCATTTAAGAAGATGTGAAGGAACGAAATTTAAAAACAGCTAAAAGACAGTATTGCATGATGGGTTCCGCTTGGTTGGTAACACCAAGTGGCAGAATGAGAACACTTTTAAAGATATGATTAAATATAAATTTTACAAAAGGAGCAGCAAAACATCATAGCTTAAGGCTTTTAAAAATCTGTGCACACTGAAGGCTTCCCAAAATAAGATACCAACTTTGGGAAAAAAATCAGAACTGACAAAATTATTTTTGCCACTATTTAAGTAAGTCATACTTTAAAGACATTTTCATTTTCTTATGAAACATTTAAACTTTTCCCTCTAGGGCCTCGTTGATAGTATGACCTTACACTACCTAATGCTAGTCACCGACTTCTGTAGCATACTCAGCTGTATAGCTAGCATAAGGCATGACAGCTCCATGTCTGGGAATGGTCTCGCAGAAAGCATGGTGTCCGTGACCTTCTGCCAGCAGCCTGGCTCAGGACCCCCTGCCACCTTACAGAACTATACAAGCAGAAGCTTCTTGATCCTCGCAAATGATGTTGGAGAAGATGCAAGCCCATGTTGGAGGAGGTGCAAGCAAGTCCATGCATAAAATGTTTAGCAAATTACTCATAGTGGGCAATGAAGAGTGCCCACTTCTGAGAAAGGGGAATGTAGTGGCCCTATTATCACAATATAAAGCGTGACATTAATACTGTGTACAGTTCTGCTCAGGACATTGTAGAGCTGGAAAAGGTGCAGAAAAGGGCAATCAAGATTATCAGGGGAGTGCTAGAGTGCATTCCTTATGAGGAAAGGCTATGATGTTGGGGTGTTGTGGTATACAAAAAGGTAACTGAGGAAAGGACTGAGGTTTAACTGAGGTTTTACGAAATACTCATGGTATGGAGAAAGTAGCTAGTGAGAAAGCCTGTTTCCCTTTCTTTCATTCAGGAACACGGGGAGATCCAAAGAAACTGACTGGTGAGAAATTTAGGATGGACCAAAGGAAGTTTTTAATATATTATATGCTTTTAATATGCAGCATATAATCTGTGGAATTTGCTACCACAAAAAGAGGAGATGTCACCAACTTGGATAGCTTTCAAATGGAATTAAACAAATTCACAGAAGATAATTCTACCAATGGCTGCTAGTCAAGCTGGCTCACGGTGCAGACAGGATGCCCCTGAATGCTAAATGCAGGAGTGCAACGGCTTGTGGGCTTCGCAGAGACAACCGGTTAGCCACTATGGCAAATAGGATAGTGACCTTGAATCTGATCCAGCAGGACTTCATTAAGTGGTAAATCCCCTAAAGCCTAAAGCAGCAGTTACCAAGCTTACCATGGTCATGGTGCCCTGTGGTCACAGAGCCCTGTCACCCATCAACCAGCTTTCCCAGGTGCCACCATCTTGAATCACGCAAGATCACGTGAGATCTTGTGAGATTTCACACAATCTAGTGTGATTCAAGACGGCAACATCCAGGGGAACCAGTGAGAAGTTGTCAGTGTGATGATCCCACAGGGCCCTTGTGAGTTCCCTGCTGTGCCCTTGGGTACTGCAGCATGCAGTTTGGGAACCACTACCCTAGAGTATTCTGGAGGCAACTGGATTCATAAGTCTCAAGGACCATTGTCATTTGGGGAAACCCTGTAGTTGTCATGTCAGCCATGAAGCCCAAAGAAATGCAAAATGAGGTAGTCTTGATGCTGATATTGACGACACCCCAAAACACTAAAAGCAAACCTGAAACACCAACTCTGAGAGCACCTCAGCAGACCTAGAGAGTTTGATGGGCAATGGGTATACAGTTGTAGTTTATTCCTGCCATTCACAACAAATTTCAAACATTCTCACATTTTTACTTCTCTGACCTGGAGGAGAGGGTGGCATTATTTCAATACATGGCTACTACCACTTCTCAGCATCCAAGGCTGATACATTTCTGAGTACCCGGCTAGAGTCAGGCAGATCAGCTATGTGATCTGGGCCTCACTGGGCCAGGATTCAGCAATACAGACCACATCAGTGGTATCCTCCACCATGAAGAACAGTTCATTCATTTGCGAAGGTATTCATTGTAATGCTTACACAAAAGCACTATTCCACAAAGCACTCCTCACAACATGCCCCTTTGAAAGTTATCTCCCCACACCCCCACTAGAACAAATATTAAGATGGGACAGAGTCATTTACATAGGCAAAGCTAATGATTTCTGCATTTTGCTGCTGGTAAAGAATTGAAGTGTGGGTGATTTGAATTTTTCCTTCAATCTGCCATCAATAAACTAGAGACAAGGCAGATTTGAAAGTTCATCTGGGAGAGTCATGTTTTTATAATTGCATTTTGCCCTCAGGCATGTGAAATCCAGAGGGTTACGATTGCCTTGTGTTAGAGAGCTGGATTAGGCCAAAAGGCACACTCAAAACCCTGAGACGCAAATTAATTTGTTTGAGGTCCCACACCTTAATTTGAGAAACAAGAAAACTCTTTTGCCATTTTATAAATTTGCCACCTCGTCAAAGTGAGATCCATGTAAATGTTTCCTCAGCCGTTCCACAAGCTTTTTGGTTTCTTGTTTGGTCTCACAAGGAAAGGGGAACAACTTATAACTCTGCAGGCAAAACCTTTTCACTGCAAATGTGCTTGCAGATTTCTACAGTGTTTTAAAAAGATGCTGATCTTTTGGTAAAGACACATCATGTCAAAGAAGAAAAATGTGACTGCAAACATTCTCTGAGAAAATAAGTGGTATAGGCGTAGATTTTCACTGAAAAATGTTCAGATACTGTTGCATTAAGAAGAGGAAAGATAATAAAGTGTTATCAAGGGATACGTTTTTGAACCGAACAGCATAATCGCACAATGTCCTTATTTTTCCCACCATAAAGGAAAAAGCTCTAGTCCTTATAAAACTGAAATCAGTCTACAAATAAATTTGTATTATCAAGGATATTGTACAATGCAGCTGGAAGACAGAGGGTGGAAACGGTGCAAAATACATTCACTTATGAAGATGATATGGAAGAGCAACATTTGGGGGGAGGAGTGTTTCAGACCATATGCAATTATCAGCCCATTCCTAACTTGCGCTGGAACAGGCAGGCCAGCAGGCTTGTGCTGCTTCCAGTGCAAGTTTTGGGCTGCTCATGGGTCAGCCTGAGGTGAGGCTTTTCCCCTTACCCTGGGCAGAGCCACAGCAGCCCCAATGAGACTACTTGGATCTGCACCACCTAAAGAGGTAGCATAAATTCAAGCAGCCCGGGACTGCCCCAAACCACCCGGGACAGGGCTAGGATCTGGCATAACTGCCAGATCCTGGCCCCGCCTCCCAGTCCCCGCCTGCCCCTGGGAACGCCCACAACCCATCCTCCCCATCCCCAAAAAACCTCCCTCCCACCTCCTCCACACCCTCCAGACCCCTGCACCAGCTGAGCTCAGCTGACGCAACTTACCTGTCCCCAGGTCTTTCATGGGCACTACCTATCTCTCCATGATGTGTTTATGGCATTTTCACAACAACATTGGGCTTGCGCAAGGGACTTGTTTCGGTCCAAGGGTGCCTTTGGATTGCACCCAAAGTCTCAAGAGCACCCACAGCCCTAGCACATTTACTACTTTGACACAGAATGACTACAACAGTTAAATGGACCTGTATGTTATGTATGCATGCCATAGGCACAAATCCCTGGGTGTAAAAATAAATGGCTTATGCTGTGTTGCTTGCCTTGCTTGCTGACGATCTTTCCCTCAATCCCACCCAGTGAAATCTGATATGGTGCCCCTTAGCATATCACAGTTGTGTTTGATGCTTTGAATCAATTTGCCTGATCAATTTCTATGAGATAAAACATTGTTCCACTGGATACCTTATGTGCAGTGAGTACGTTCATGATTAAAAACTAGGGCTGCACATTTGTTTTGGAAAGGATGAAACAATTGAACCAAACAACAAGGCTAATTTGGTTCCCTTTTTCTTTGTACTGGAACTACTGTGAAGTAAAAGCTTTCTGTAATAGCACTTTGCTCACTGGAAAAGTCTTTCAACTAGCATGTCTCCCTGGCAGGGCTTTGGGCCGCTGGTGTGATTTGGGCAGGATCACCACCCACCTGGCAGTGCTACTGCTGGCTAGAGGGCCCAGCCCAGCAGTGGAACAAAATCCAGACCCTGGACATGATTGCCACTTGCACAGCACTGCTAATGGCGGACAGATCAAGCCCATCAGCAGAGAGGACTGGGCAGAGGCATGGCAGTGTGGCCCAGGCATGGGCTCTGGTAAAAGCTCCATTAACTTCCAGATTTCATTAACTGGCAACCCCATTCTCCATGGATGCTGGCTGGCAATGTTTTTACTGTATCCTGAAAACAGGGCCACTGAAAATGGGTTAAGGCCCTGCTCAAAAAAAAAAAAAAAAATGGGGGGGGGGGCCTGCCAGCAAGGGCAGACCAGCTAAGAACATGATACATAGTTGGGTCCTGAGCCTCCTTCTGGACCACCAGGTCCCAGTAATTTGTACTGGCTTTCCTCCCGCTCATTGCCCCTGCTTGAGAGCCAGGGTGGTGTAGTGGTTTGGGAAGTGGACTTAGACCTGGAAGATCCAGGTTCAAATCCCCCCTCATCCATGAAGCTTCCTGGGCGACTTTGGGCCAGTCACTTTCTCTCAGCTTCACCTACCTCACAGGGTTGTTGTGAGGACAAAAGGAGGGGAGCAGCTGTGTACACTGCCCTAAGCTATTTGGAGGAAGGGTGGTATAAAAATGTGAAAAATAAATAAATAAATAAATAAATGAAGGAGATACTAATGGGTATAAACAACTTTGGAACACCATTTGTTCCCTTTCATACCCAATTGTGCAGCCATTTCAAGGCATCCAGGATTAAGCATTAAGGATTCGCTAGGGTAGGATACAATATGGAATCACATAGGGATGACATTAGGAATAGGTGAGCAGTGGGCACTGGCCAAGGGCATAGGGTCATTGGAGGGCCCACCTGATTGGGCCCACCTCTGAACCCTCAGTACCAACTGTAGTGTGAGGCAAGCGGGTGTTTTGGGGTAGGCATATGCTGTAGGCTAGAGGGGAAGGACAATGCAGGGGTTTGCTTCAAGGTAACCTGGCGCCAGCCTTGGGATCATGCCATCTCAAAATATAATGTTGCTAAATATACAGCTACAATTAACACATGTTCACCTAACTCTCTGGTGTCATGTTAGAAACTAATCCGCACTTGCAAAATGCTGAACTCCCATGGATGGGGACTTGATAGTAGCATACTTAGCTTCCTTGTTCCCTTTAACAAAAGCTTCACACACCTTGGAAAACCTCCTATAAGAAAACCTTCTCTCTTAAACAGAAATATTAAATTAATGAGACTGCAGTTGAAACCCCATTATCCAGATGTTACAAGACATCTACCATCTGATTCCAGCAGATGGCTATCAGAATATAAAGGTATAGTTAGGGGCCTGGTTCCTACTGTGCAGCTTTGCTAAGGTTACTATGCCGTGCCATAATGACACCATCTAGAGTTTTGAGCCTGGCTGCTAGTGCCGAGTATTTCATCAAGTCCTTCTTTGGGTATTTCATTTTCCTAATCATTACACCTTAAAAAAAAAAAAAGAATAAAAATATTGGGTTCAATATTTGAACAGATAGACATGAATCAGATACTCAGCTGCACAGAAGGAGAGATCTGTATTATTAAAAGCAGCACTCCTACATTGCCTTTTCTTGAGTTCAGAAAGGCGTGGGGCAGCAAATAAATTCATGTTATTCTTGGTCACTGGAGAGTTGGCTTCCTCTTAAACCTACTCTATATGACATCCTGCATTTTTTTTCTTCTGTCACACACAGGTCCTAGATCCTTGATCCCCCATGATGCTTACCAATAAGATCATATTTTTAAAAAAAATACACAGCTATTAAGTTCAATTGGAAATTTGTCATTGACTTCAATGGAAAGCGAACTGCCAAACCGCCCTCTTCATCATTAGTTGTTTTTGGCGGAGAGCCCCCCACACCCACAAACTTCAACAAAAACACAGCCACAAGGGAATTAGTGCTATGCCATGAAAAATAAGTAAGGCTGCAATCCAAACTGCGCCTTGGGCTGGCGTAAGTTCCTTGCAAATGTTGCAAACGTGTTGTAAGGCACATTTGCGCCTCCTCAAAAGTCAAATGGGCTAGCACAGGGATGCGCAACAGCCCATGGAGGCTGAATTCAGCCTTCGCGCCAACTTGATAAGAGAGGGCAGGGAGGAGGAGTTCCAGGGCTGGGGAGGGAGGATGAAGGGCGGTCCAGGGACAGGCGGGCAGGCAGGCGGTCCAGGGACAGCAGGAGGCAGGGCTGGGACCTGGCAGATATGCCGGATCCTAGCCCCCATTCCCAAGTGGTGTGGAGCAGCTGCAAGCCGCTCCGCTCTCCTCTGACTTATGCCACCTTTCACGTAAGTCCGAGGAGACCCATTGGGGCTGCGGTGGCTTACCCGGGTGTAAGGGGAAGAGTTTCCCGTTACCTCCGACTGAGTCACTTCTGACCCCTATCTTGTGCTGGATACAGTGCAAGCCCCCTGGCCTGCCTGTTCCAGCGCAAGATAGGATGTGCATTTGTGAGCCCAGAATACCCACCCATGCAGGGCTGCATCTCTACACGATTCACAGATCTGGCCTGATCTCTTCTTAATCAACTTCTGGGGTGGATAATTTTGTAGCATCTCTGCACTGACGTCTCCACATCAGGATAACACAGCAGAATTTCCTGCTCTCAGGGCCACTGCCTCTTGCACCTGCACACAGCATGAGAGCCCAGATTCTGTGCATCCTCAGGGAAAGCCTTGTTTTTGGAGTTCCAGGGCATTTTAGTGTGCATTTGGTCATACACACATAATAACATGCTGTCCCACCAAGTGGTGGCTACTCCTTTATCAGCACTTTTGGGGCCCTGAGAGGAGCAGCCAGCACTTGCCCTGCTTTTCACCTTTTCTGAACATCTGAGAAGGTAAATTTCTGGGCATTGAGATAGCAGTGACCAGAGGATTTTTTTTTTAAATCTTTCTGAGTGCCTAAGAAATTTAGGGACGCTTTCTACACAGGCATATTTCAGTCTCCGGAGGGTGCAAAGGGAGGTATGTCAAGAGCAGCAGCTATTTCTCCCACCCTCCAGCAAACAGGTTGCTTCAGAGACATTTGCATCATCGTATCTGAGGAAGTCAATATTTGAAAATGCGGAGGTTGGGACAAACCCACAATGGAACAAATCCATTGCTTGCTTCAGTGACTTGTGCCATCGCTGCTTGCTAGTTCTCGGGGGCTTCCAGGGTCACCTCATGTGTGCCTGGGTGGTTGTGCAACTTCAGCCAGTGCCCAACAAGGTTGACCCTTGTTGCCACCAATGACTCCACGTTATTCACTGCTCTGCACTTGTCTACTTTCACTTTGGAGATGGGTTCGTATTAGCAACTCAGACAGAAGCATGGGGAGAAGTTGTTTCAAGAGTAGATGGTTCTGACCTTTCATACTCTAAAAGTAAACTTTCAGGATTGGAGGAGTGAAGTGCAGTTGTTATTCAGGTACTGATAACTTCCTGGCTAGACTACTTCAATGCACTGTATATACAGCTACCTTTTGAAGACTGCTTTACTACTGCAGTTAGCCCAAGATGCTGTTGCTAGGCTAACTGGGACCAATCATCGGGGGGAAAAACACCTTGCAAATGTTTAAACAGCAGCACTGGCTCCCAGTACATTTCCTAGTCAGTTCAAAGTGCTGGTGTTCTCATTTAAAACTCTGCATGACTTGGCACCTAGGCACCTAAAGGACCATCTACTCCCACATCAACTTTTGCATGGAGATCATGTTCAGACAGTACTGCTCCCACCATCTGAAGTGTTGTGAGTGGTGACTGAAGAAAGAGTGTGTATAGCCCTGCTTGTGCAATTGTCTCTCCAGGGGGGATTGCCTGGCTCGTATATTAATGTTCTTTCGACACCATGCAAAGATCTTTTTATTTCTCCGGGCCTTTAAAATGAAAGAGATATGTTTATATTTCTACTCTTTATTTTGCTTTTTTATTGAAGATGCCGATTTTGTTGCTTGCTGTTGGTTTTTTTTACACATTTCTTTTTTTATAACAATCTATGTGAATCACCTGGAAATGCTTATTGAAGGGGGGCACACGAATTCATTAAATAATAATAATAATAATAATAATAATAATAATAATAATAATAATAATAATAATAATTATTATTATTATTATTATTATTATTATTATTATTATTATTATTACCGACTTTCTTGGTCGTCAGATTTCTCCTCAGACTTTAATTCAAGGCGGTTCACACAGGCAGGCTATACTAAATCCCAATAGGGATTTTTACAATTGAAGAAGGTTCTGTCTTTCAAGAACCACAACATTTCAGATTGATCTTTTATGATCTGGTATCACATTCTGGCCTCCATTTTCCTCCCACACAGGCTGACATCGGCCAAAGAGCAGGTGGAATAACTTGGCATAATTCGGCTAGGCTTGTCAACTGCTTCAAGGTCTCGCCGTTCACGGTGCCGGTGGCCTCGAACTGGCAACCTTCAGATGTTATCTTCAGGCAAACGGAGGCTCTGCCCTCTAGACCAGACCTCCTGCCTCCTTAAACAAAGTGCACCTTCAGTTTTAATTCAGGAAATTTAGCAACTGGAAACCACTGGTTTAGAGAGTGGTGATGCCCGTTGTTCTGGTCAGGGTCATTATGGCACAGCATTGTTATTTATTTATTTATTTATTTATTTATTTACTTACTTACTTACTTACTTACTAAGGGTGCAATCCTGAGGAGCCCATGGGCTGGCTCAAGTTTCTTCCTCTGGAGGAAGGCGCTCAGAGGTGCACTGGCCTGCATAGGCTGACACAAGTCTCCACGCCAGCTTCCTCTGCTTGACTTGTGTCGGCCCAGCTGGAAAAATTTCCCCTTGCCTCTGACTGAGCCGCCTTGGGCCCCTATCCTGCGCTGGATACAGTGCAAGTCTCTTGGTTTGCCTGTTCCAGCGCAGGCTAGGATTGCATCATTTATTTATTTATTTTCATGTTTTATACCACCTTTCCTCCAAGAAGCTCAGGGTGGTGTACATAGTGTCCCCCCCTCCATAGTTCAGAATACATAGTTCCTCTTTGACACAGCAGGAGAGAGTTCATAAACTATTTCTGGTTATTGGATGATCCATGTATGGAAGTTCCAATTCAGTGATGTCGCAAAATTCTAGGATTACAAGGCTTGCTCTGTCAGGTTCTATTCCAAATATAGTTCTCATGGACTGTGCATTGTCAGATCCCCTATACTCAGAAGTAGGCAACTATGTTCAATGTTTGGGATTGTAGCCATGAAATAAAAATGTCAAGACGAAGTACCACTATGTGTCCTCGCATAGCACTCTAAAAGCAACATATTTGCTTCAGCAAAACAAAAATAAGCCCTCTTTTAGGCTACTCTCTTTGCTTTGACAGGAAACTTGAGTTTTAAGCCAAGATTCCAGATTGTTTTTGTGAAAACACTTCCACTTGTCTGAAAGTGTATATATAACGGATATGTGATAGCGGTAATGTGATGCTGAAGTAATCTCTTGAGAAATGGATGCCTCTCAGGGGATTCAATATGGTGGTGGGTACTATAGAACAGTGAGGGAAAATTGGTATTCTTACAATATGGGGAAAACCTTCAATTTGTACCTCACAAAAATACCAGAACTCATTTATAATTCAGCCATAGTGTGTGTGTGTGTGTGTGTGTTCTTTGGACACTGTTGTGCTTTTTGTAGGAAATGGAAGTGACAGTTTTGAAGGGTTATTTCTGACTTGATACAGGATTTGAAGTTATGCTTATCATTTGCAATATCCTCACAACAGTAAATTCTGACAGAAAGTGTAAGGCATTGTTACTTGATAAACGGATATACAGGTAAATGGATCATGTCACCCATGCTAACTGAACAAAACCAAAAGGCATGAACGTATGGCTTACAGAAAAGGCAAACAAATGTCTTTGAGGGCGCAATCCTAACCCCTGATGTCAGTGCATTCCAGCACTGGCATAGCGGTGCCAATGGGATGTGTGCTGCATCCTGCAGTTGGGTATCACTCACTAAGGCCCCCTCAAAGTAAGGGAATGTTTGTTCCCTTACCTCAGAGCTGCATTGCCCTTATGCTGGAAAGCACTGATATCAGGAGTTAGGATTGCGCCCTAAGTATCTATTAAGAAATGCCATGCTATAAGATGACACAGGAAACTTACTCACATGGGTTGGTATCTGGGGGTACCAAACGTGTCCATTTCAATCAAGCTTCAGGGCTAAGTTTGGGATGAAAACAAGTTTGGTCACCTCAGGCATAATCTTTCTCGTATGTCAGCTGCTGGACATACGGAGTGTATCCCAGTTAGTTCTGCTGATCCTCTCAGTGGTTTTTGATACCATCAACCACCCTATCCTTCTGGAATGTCTTGCAGGGATAGGACTTGGAGATGCAGTTCTTCAGTGACTCCAGTTCTTACTGCAGGGCAGATTCCAGAAGATAGTTCTTAGGGACTTCTGTTCAACACCTTGGTTTTTAGCCTATGATATTCCTTGGGCTTCTGTTTTTTCCCTTATGCTTTTTCACATCTATGTGAAACAATTTCAGTCATCTGGGGATGTAGAGTCGAATGTCATCAGCATGCAGATGATACCTCTGTTTCTCATCATTAGCCGGGGGAACTACAGAAGTTCCAAAGTGTTCTCTGGGTTGTAGCGATAGACAGTGAAGGAAATTAAATCCAGAGACAGAGGTGCTATAAATCAGAAGATCTGTCAAACTGGTTGTTGCCATCCAGTTTCAGATGGGATTTTGGTCCCCTTTAAGGGACAATCTCACAGATTAAGGGTGCTCTTAGACCATCCAAATGCATAGCTGGGTCCAATGATAGCTTTTCACCAAGTTTGACTGCTATCCCAACTGTGCCTATTCCTGGTTCAATCAGACCTGGTGATGGTTACCTGTGCATTGGCTACATCTAAGTCATATTAATGTAATGAGCAACCATTGAAGATTGTTTGGAAACTTCAGTTGGTATACAGTGCAGCTGCCAGAATGCTGACCGGGTCCAGCAATTGTGACTATTTCACATCCCTATTACATTATCTACATTGATTACCTGTACATTTCTGGGCACATTTCCCTCTTATATGAGATGGGCAGCCTAATCCTATCAGGCTGCCACACTGGTAGAATGCACTTGAGGACGACTCTGTGACTGATCTCCTACTACAGGATGTGCCCCTTTGGCACAGCTGTATAAGCTCTGGAATATTAGTTAGGATTGGACTCTCAGGCCCGATCCAATGCGGGCCGTGCTGGCCCAACACCAGCATACACTGCTGCAAACATCCTGTAAGGCACGTCTGCTGCAGTCTACGCCAGTCCAGCACTGGAGAAGGCTCAGCACAAGTCTGTGCTAAGCTAGCACCGGGTGGAGGATGGCAAACTGTCACCCAGAGATCCAGGTTAGTGCTGGGCGGTGGAGAGGTAAGTCTGGGTGGGGAGGAGGTGTTCCGGGGTGGGGGGAAGGCGTAGCAGGGGGAGGAAGCGGAAGGGGGGCAGAGATGGTGATAGGTCCTGCCACCATATCCTAACCTTTCTGCAAGCCTGGGAGACCTGACACAGGTCCTCCTAGCCTGGGAGACAAAACACGGGTCTCTTCGAATCTGTACCCATTTAATAGCGGGTGCAGTTCCCAGAAGACCCACCAGGGCTGCCTGGAGCTTACATGGGGTAAGGGAGAGTAAGCCCCCTTACCCCAAGTAGCCCCAGCACTGCTCCCCAGCCCAGCTGGATGCAGTGGTAGCCATTTCGGGACTGCTGAAGCCCTGGGCGCTAGGAAGCATAGGATTGGGCTGTTAGTCTGCTGATTTTGCAGCATTGGTTTTTTGGTCCAGCAACGTGGAGAACAATGTTTCTTCGGCAGCATCTCTGAAGGACAGTGGGAGAGGCTCTCCCACTCTTTAGATTGTAGTTAAACCTTTTGGTACTCCCCAACACTGATTCTAAAACCTTTTGGCTCTTTCAAACAAATAACATAAAAAGGTCTCTTGAACTACATAAATAATAAGTGTTTTTTTGGTGAACTTGTGAACTTCCACTCTTGTCAATGTGTCTTGTATCTTGTGAACTTCCATTCCAGAAGAAGAATTCAAGTTTAGAATTTCTGTGTAATGGGGGTGGGGATGAGAAATAAAGGAACAACTGTGTTAAATCTTTCCCTTAAAGAAGACGCAAGTTTCTCATTTATATTCGTCCAAGGTTGGGATATGGTAAATGCAGGCCTTTTCACAAAGTGAATATTATAGTGAGGCCGTAACATTTTACTAACAAGAATTCATAAGGTGACCCTGGAGATTAACAATAAAACAAAATTCTGTAATAGGTAGAAAAGACCACATTTCTGTGTTGTCTCCACAAATAGGGTTCAATTTGTTGAATCCTTATAAGGGATGATTTGCCTGTAATGTCTCTATTCCACCTATTAAAGATAAAATACGGTTAGGCTCCACTACAGTCGCAAGGCATTCTGGCATGCTAGCCTCTACTGCTAATCTGAATTTGTGTACTGTCTCTTCCATCCAGCATCTCCCCTTCTCTTCCCCCTCCTTATGTATAAAAGGTGAGCAGATTAAACAAATTGTGAACTACGCTGGGCTTGAATACTTTGTAAAATTGTAGAACCAGCTTTTAGAAACCTTTTAATGTTCCATTTCCCAGAGGTGAAATGCCAGTCTCCATTCTCCTCTCTTTCAGTTGCCCTTGCCACTTCAAAATGTGTCTAGAAACAGCTCTGCAGATGGCCTCAAATGTTTTACAGGAAATATTACTTAAACATTGGAAAGGATCGAATTTCTCCTTTTAGGAATTACAAATCTGGATTTCATTTTCTCCTCCAAACCATGGGAAAAATGTTACTGTTTCATATGTCACAAAGGAAGGGTCTCTCTCTCTCTCTCTCTCTCTCTCTCTCTCTCTCTCTCTCTCTCTCTCTCCCTCTCTCTCTCTCTGTCTCTCTTTTAAAGAACACTTGAGGACAAAACACTCTTGAGGACTTTGGAAATTTTCCCCTTTTAAAATATAACAAAACACAAAATTTCCCCCTTTTAAAATATAACAAAACACAAAACAATATATTTGTTAAAATATAACAAAACACAAAATTTCCCCCTTTTAAAATATAACAAAACACAAAACACTTTTGAGGACTTTGGAAATTTCCCCCTTTTAAAATATAAAATAATAGCAAATCAAAACAACCCTCTGAAAGTGGTTTCCTTCACCATCCTTTTCTAAATGCTAGAAGCTAGAAAAATACTGTACAGTATCTTAATATTTTGATTGTTGTGCCTATGAATAGAAAACAGCAATAAACTTCAATTTCAACTCGATAGCCCATTACTTAACATTTCAAGCATTTCCGGCATTCAAATCTTGATTTCGGTGATTTGCAAGCCCTGTTTAGGCTTCAGGTGGGAGTGGAAGATCTCATTGTCAAAGAATAAAAGAGGTCTGGTGTTAACAGAACATGCAATTAAAATAGTAGCAAGTAATGTGAGGTTTACTGGTATGAATGCTAAGGACCTATTCATGAGCCACAGTTTCTACACTAAGGGTATGTTCTTGAAATTGAGATAGCCACGTATACATAGTTCCTATGTAAAATCACCTTTTCTTTAATTCATTAATTCCCTTCTTTTCTAGGTCCTTACGCAGACATTTCACTAAGAAGGAGTAAAATTATAAAAGAAGCTGCAGGAAATTAAAAAGCTGATCCCCAGAGCCATTTTATTTAATATTCAAATTTGGAAGGTAACAGTGGCTTTAAAACACTGGGCACAGCACTTTACAATTATTTCTGTTGGCTTTTCAGAAAAGAGTAAGAGATATCTACCTTTACTTGATATAACTGAGGAAGAGAAGGGCTGAAGACTGGTAAGTCAATCATATGCCTGTTAAACTGGAGCATCAACTGGTAGAGATTATTCAATTGCCTTTATTGGGCACAATGTCTCACCAAACCTCACAAATTTTCACTTTTGCTGAAAAGACCTGTTGTAAAATTACCTCTAGAATAAAGACTTCAGCAAAGCCCCCTGATATTCCGTTGAGCTGTGCTATTTCTTTTTGGACCAGCATCTTAGTGTCAAATTATATATTCAGTGACATATACATGTTTTAAAACAGCAGCCAAGGTGAGGCACAAAATGGAATTGAAGTGGGGAGGGAGTTAGGGGGGTCTTTACGACTTTGTCCCCATCACAGTTCTACTCCCAATTGTGCCCCCCTGTGTTAATTATTTTATTCCCAGTTGTGCGCCCCTGTGTTATTTTAATAGAAAATAAGTTTCCACTGAAAGCAGATAGAAGATTATTTTGCTCTTTTAAAGTGTGTGGTGGATACAATCAGGAGTTGAACTGTGCAGGTGCAAAGCCCTAAAGGCCTCCGACCTTGGTTCCAACCAATCACCCGCTATAGTTCAAATCCATTTTATGGGTCTCCTGAACACTTACACATTACACATTTTGTGCCATGTTTAATTTGGCCCTTAGGGTCAAACTTGACATGGGCCTAAATCCACATTTAAGATGCGCGTTTAACTCCTTTTCACTAAAAATGGCTATGAGAGACTGAGCTTGTTTGGGACTGCAGTGTTCACCAAAGGGTCACAACTAGCTATGCACCTAAACATGCTGTTCAGAGGCATGTTTACTACTGGAAGCATTTCCCTTTACACATGAATCACATGGCATAGCCCAAAATCAGTAGCCCTTGTTTAAAGCTTTCAGTCATGACATTTTACCTGCTATAGGTTAATTGCTCTTTTCTGCCAGCGAGCTATGATGAAAGCAAAGGCTTTAGGAGGGAAAATCCTGGAGAAGCAAAGTCTTACAAAGCGCCAGGAGGGATGGACTCATGGAAATTAAAGAAAAGTTATCATGAACATGTTTGGAAAGTGAAAATTGCAGTAATCACAACATAGCCTGAATATTTGTCCCTTCTATTTCATATCAGCCATTATAGATGCAGCTTTTTCATCACATTCCAGCAATTGTGGCCATGAGTAGGTGATGGGGGCACAAAGGGACAGAAACTCACAGCTGAATCTTTATGATATGGGATTTAGTCATATGAGGTGTTATGTTGATAATGAAATAAAGCCACAAAACACCGCATTTTGCATTGTAATAAGAACACAAAGCATATTTTTTTTTCAAATACTTCTATCCATAGGTAATGTAAGGAACACTGGAATTGTGTATTGAGTTGTGAATAAAAACATAAAGCACCACGTTTTGCATTTTCATTCTTTTTTTTTAAATACCACCATTTTCAAACACTTCGACATAGGAGTTTAAGTAATTGATTATAGCTGCGTGTATTTGCATATCACTAAATAGAATACTCCTGAAGCCAAATTCTGATTAGACACATCTGTAAAACTTTCAAAAGAAGGTAAAATAATTCTCAGGGGGTTACCTGAGAGTTTTCTCTGTGCCATCAAATGGTACCTCAAGACCTGATCAGATGACCTGAGAGATGGCAGGCAGTGATTCAGCCTGTGCACTACCCAATCAGCTCTGTTCAGAGTTGGAAAATGTAGCCACACTAGCTATCTCGATATACCAGTATACCAGAGAGACCATGACAATATTGGGACCCCATGAAGCTTCCATATCCATGGCTTTTATGAAATAATTCACTGGTAAAGTCCAATACCCCCTCCCCCAACTCCCTGATATTAAAGTGTACCAGGCCGGGCAGTTCCACCCCTTCTGGTTGCATGGCCGGTCCAAGGTCTTATTTGAGTCTGGACCAGCCCAAGGCCCAGCTAGGTGGCGCATTGGTTAGACACCCAGGAACTCTGGCAGCTGTGCTGAATTCGCTAGGGCACTGAACCCAAGTGCAGCTCCACAATGGGGCCAGTGGCCCAGCCTTAGTTGGCTGGCCGTCCTGAAGCAGAAACCGGGACAGAAGTTCAAACCAACAGACGCTGGGATAACATCGCTAAACCAGGATGATCCCAGTCAAACTAGGACTACTAGGCCCTAAGCCATAGGTCACCCAATTCACACCCAATTCAGTTAACTGAATTCTTAGGCCCCAATAGTAAGCTCTTCTTGTAGTTTTGTGTGTGTGTAGAAACATGTGGCCTTGTATTAGGTCTACATGCGTTTTGGCATTGTTAGAAGGTGAAATTAGCAGTATGGAATATAAACATAAATCTGGAGCACAGAAATGAAAAAAATGAAAAATAACAAAAGGCCACACAAGTTTATTTCGCTGGGCTTTGTTTCAAAATCATCCTCTAAAAATGAGAGAGATAGTGAAAGCCAGTCCTTGGATGCCCGTACATTAGTGGAAGAAGACAAAGCAAATGAGGAGGACTTTGCTGAGGCGGAAGAAAAGAAAAGCAGTAGTACCGCTCAAAGTAAGCAAATTATCCCATTCTGATATGTGTTTTCATTTAGTTTCAGTCTTGCTCATGCTAAGTTGAAACTGTTATTTTAAAAATGTAGTGACATGTAGTATGTAGGAAAATTTAGGAAGGGGGAGGGCCAATCAGGCATCTTGTCCTGGGCCCAATGCCCTGGGCCTCTCAGTGGCCCTGGCTGCGTCCTATTTTCTCGTCTCCCTACTGCTCTAGGAACTGTATGGATGGGAGGAAACACACTGGCCTAGAACAGCATTTCTCAATGTTTGTCCTCTGCCGTAGCATTCCACTTAGACCACCTTTACAAAGTACCACCAGAAGTAGCTGGTGATGACGTCATTACTTCTGGGTTGAGAGGCCAAAGAAATGTGACAACCAGTAAGAGGTTCACCACCAGTAAGAGGTTCACCAGTAAGAGGTTCAGGGTAGATGGGAGCGCTTTTTTGAGCATGGAAAAGCATGCTTTGGAGCCTCCTAGCACTCTTTGTGTGTCTCACATTCAGGCGGCAGGTGCCCAGGGGACCTGCAATTACCACTAGACACCACTACAATTACCACTGGTGGTATTGGTACCACTGGTTGAGAAACACTAGCCTAGAACATCTCCAGAGAGATGCATTAGACCAGTGCTTCCCCACCTCTCCATACACTTTCCTATCTACCAGGGTTCTCAAAACCAGAAGCAGAGGGAGAATAATGAAGAAGACAAATATGTTTGACATCCAGATGGGGAGGGAGATGAGGATGCTGCTGTCCGGAAGGTGGCAACAGAATTTGAGGGGGTATTGGAGGGGGGTAGGGTGAAATTTGCAGCTGTTGTGGCTGCTGGATTGGCTTGGGCCTCCTCGGAGTATTCAAATACTTTGAATACTCCTCAGAGTATTAAAAAACCAAAGATGCCTACTTGCAGTTGCAAAGGAAGATTATCAACTCTACTCAGCCTTCTACTCAGCCTTCAGGTATATTATGAAAGACTTTATAGCATCTGGTTTCTATGGGTTCACCTCTATCACTTCACGCTGATAAGTCTAAAATGCAAGCAGTTGGAGGCTTACACATACTGGAAAAAGCAGTGTCTTCCATACAAAGGGAAGGGGTAATAATGAACATACAGTTCATTGGACAGGATCACTTTGAAAATTTTGGCCCTTTCCTTCATGGGCCTTAAGGCTCATTGCATTTCATGTTGCACCTGGTACCACTGTAGCAGGTTAGTCAAGCAAAAAGGTAATGAGGTGCAAACAGTTGTGAATGCAGTTAAATATATATTTGAGAATGTGTCACCAGAGAACTAGGTCCTAATTCTCCATTTTGTGACAAAAACTAGAGAGAGTGAGAACTCATCTATTAGAGAAGTGTCCCCAACACTTCAGCTTTTTTCTCTATACACACACACATTTGTAAAATGTTTTTTTTTTCCTCTACCAAGGAAGTATTCTTGTCATTGTAATGCAGGCTGCCGACAAAATTCTAGAACTGGTTATCAGTGCGTGACACAAATCTGCCAAATAATTTGGCATCACTTCCTTTCATTGGCAGCCTCCGCGACAGAGACGCCCACCCTTGAAATGGGGTTGGTGAGGGTCAACTTCTGAGTACACTGGAATTTGGCAGTATTGCTGCCAGCTGAAGCTTTTACAATGCAGCCACACACTGGATATGGTGACATACACTATTTCTGACTGCTAAGATTTTTAGGCACATTCCATTGCCATTTTTCT
>NC_089823.1:169609911-169634911 GCF_035046505.1 Tiliqua scincoides
GTATCTGGCACAAGTTGCCCACACTTGGTGCCACCCCCTCCTTTCTTCAGGTGGCAGTATGCCGTGTAAAGTGGCTCCCCCCTCAGTTTCTGAGCCAGTTGTGACTGCGAAAGCAACGCATAGGAAAAGCCTCCGCTTTGCTCTCCCCTTCCCAAATGGTTTGGAAACCAAGAAGGAGGGGCCACTTTACATGGGCATCCCTGCACCTGAAGAAAGGAGGGGGTGGCACCAAGTGTGGGCAACTTGTGCCAGATAGATCCCCTCTGGTGCCAGCCGACATGTTGCCTTTGTCTTTTTGGACTTGAAAGAACTGGTGCCGGTCAGAGGAGACTCATTGCTCATTGAGGTGCTTACAGAGGATATGGGAAAATGTTTTCCTCCCAATCAGCCCCCCTCCCATCATAGTATGCTCACAGCCTGGCTGAATGCTACGGTGGGGTGAAACCACAGATTGGCCTGAAAGATCTTGAAAGTGGAGTCATGCTCAGAAGAAAGGCTGAGAAGGTTTTATGGGTCTGTTGGACCCAAAGAAGAGAGATGTAGGTCACAGTTTCTGCTACTCCACAACTGGTGGGCAGGAAACAGAAGGTCTTCTCACAGCAATGATCCATAACTTCTCAGATGACAACCATGCTAGGCATAGCAACCTGAGACCTTCATCTTCCCCTTTTCTCTTGGTGGCCCATTGCTCTGTAATAAGAAAGCTCTTGGAGAGTTTACTGCTTCTCCAGTGTTGGTAGCCTGCTCAGAGCCCAATCCTGTGCTTGGTGGCACGGCTCCGTGCTGCTGAGCACAGTTGCAAACATGCCATAAGGCACGTTTGCGGGGCTCACCGCCAGGGTCCCACCCGTTATAGTCCAGCGCCGGCCAGTGCTGGGCTAGCACCGGGTGGTCGCCCAGCTCCTGCAGCTCGGCGGTCTCTTGGACTGCCGAGCAGTGGCATGGTAGGCGGAGGCAGGGATGGGGACAGGGAGGAGGCGTTCCAGGGAGGGGGGAGGCCAGCAGGGGGCGGAGAGAAGGTGAAAGGAGGTATGCCGGGGACGAGCAGGAGGCATGCCAGGGGGAGGGAGGGGCGGATGAGGATCCGCGGAGCTCCACTCTGCAGGATCCAGGGCACTTGTAGAGGGCTGTGCGCCCTACACGAGCGTCTTTTCCCCATTGCGGGGCTGCTTACCTTACTCAGGGGAAGGGGACGAATGTCCCCTTCTCCCAAGGCACCTCCTGCGGTAGTGCGAGAGGTGCTGGATTCGGCGGCAGCCCTCCTCAGTGCCACCGAGCCTGGGCACCCTGGGCAGCTAAGGATTGGACTGCCCAGTGCCTAGAGAAAAATAGACATTAGGGTTCCCAAAGAGGAAGAGCAAACATATGGGGTATTGTAGAATATTTGTCTATTTGTCTGGTTGGTTGGTTAAAAATGTGCATTTGCCTTTCTTAAAAAAAAAAAAAATGATGATGATTGAGAGAGAAAGATTGAGAGAGAGAGAGAGAGAGAGAGAGAGAGAGAGAGAGAGAGAGAGAGAGAGAGAGCTCACAGTAGGCCAGCAATGACCTCTCACGGGTCCCTACCAAATAAGGGCCCAACCCTATCTAATTTTCCAGTGCCGGTGTAGCTGTGCCAAAGGGGCATGTCTTGCAATTGAGTATTTTTAATACAACCTGTGAGAATACTCTAAACGAGTGGTTTGCAAACTTTTAGCACCGGGAGCCACTTTTTAGAATGACAATCTGTCAGGACCCACCGGAAGTGATGTCATTAACCTGGAAGTGATGTTATGGATGGAAGTGACATCATTAAGTAGAAGAATTTTTAACATATCCCCATACACCAACATCAAATAATTCAAGTGAGCAAGTACAGTAAATTAAGTGTTCACAATACGTATAAGATGAAAAAAATTATTTAAAATAAAGTCGAACACTCCTAACACTCTCAAGCATTTGCTGAACTGTTTTTTAAAAATCCCCCCAACATCCCAAAGGCTGCAATCCTATCCACATTTACTCGTGAGTAATCCCCATTGACTATCATTGTTAAAAAGCATATATGTACATAGTAGCCTGTTAAAAGTACAGATCTGTAACATTTCCCTATTGCAGTCACATATCATGGCAGCCTCAAGTCTATTAAAAATAAAATACACACTGCAATGAATGAGGACCCACCAGAGGTGTAGCTAGGTCATTTGACACCTGGGGTCCAAAAATTTTTGTCACCCCACAAGACATTATTAATTAATTATTAGTGCTATTATTAATTTTATTATTAATTAATTCACATTTTTATATCACCCTTCCTCTAAGCAGCTCAGGGTGGTATACATGGGTCCTCCCCTTATTTTGAACTCACAACAACCCTGTGAGGTAGGTGAGACAGAGATAGTAATAGTCATGACATGAAATGAATAATAAATGCAGAAAATAAATGCAGTGAATATGGATGAAATTCTACATCAAATGGTATATAACATGATGGTATTTCTAAAAGCCATGATTTTCAGAATTTTGGTCACTAGGGTGTTATCCCCCCACCAGGATGTCGCATTGGCCTGTTTTGAGTTAAGGCAATGGTTCTCAAACTTTTAACACTGGGACCCACTTTTTAGAATGACAATCTGTCCAGGACCCACTGGAAGTGATGCCAGGGCTGGAAGTGACATCATCAAGCAAAATAAATTAATTATAAATAATTAAATTAAAGAAAAAACAGATAATTAAATAAGGGGAAGTCAGCCCTGTTTCATTTCACCAAGTGAATTTTCTCTGTAGCCTGCCTGCAATAACAACCCCCCCCCCACACACACACACACAAAAAAAATCAGTTTGATTTTTAGCCCTTCCCAGTGCCCACCTTACCAGCTGAATCCTGTTTATTCTTTGTGGGAGGGGGGGGGATGCTGAAACTGGAGCATTTGTAGAGCTCCACTTTCATCAGATTGGGACCATGCAGCCAGCCTTGCATTTCCCTTTGCCTGACTTGACCAGGAGCCAAGGCACATTTGCTTACTTGCGAGTAAATGCAACAGTGTGGCTTACTTTCGCTTTCCATAAGGCTCAATACATTCATCTGCTTGGAGGTAAAGACTTCCTTCTTGGGTGTTTTTGGGGGGGCTGCTTTCATTGGATAGGAACCATTCTGGTGTCATTGGATTCCTCTCAGCCTGCCCTTTCCAATGGACTAAGGCACGTTCATCTACTCATGAGTAAATATGCAATATGGCTCTGTTTCAATTTCCACAGGGCTCCATGTACTTTTTGGTTTTCAGTTTTTTGGCCATAACTTTTGATGGAAAGGAGATATTTCAATCTGGTTTTTTGGATTGCATTCCACTGGAAATTCCACATCCAACAGTATATAGCATGAGGGGGTTATTCCTAACCTCCACGATGTTAGCGATGTTGGCTCACTCGTGGTGTCACACCCCCCCCAAGGCTGGTACCTGGGGCGGACTTCCCCCTCTCACTAGCTACGCTACTGAAACTCACCTAAAATTGGTTTGTGACCCACCTAGTGGGTCTCGACCCACAGTTAGAGAAACACTACTCTAAACAAAAGAACAATCAATCTTGAAACCAAGAGGAGGTTTTGCTATAAATGAAGTATCAAAAATTATTCTGCTGCAGTTCAAACCTGTGATGGATTTTTATTTTAGGGCGAAAATATCACAATCACTTCTTGAGAGAAATAGGGAGGATGGCTTTTTGGTAAACAGTTGCTTCTTTCATTGTTTCCAGTGCTTTGTGCCCCAGGCACACAACTAGCAGGCATCACGAGCTGTTTGTGTGTAATATTTTGATTGGCTTTAAAATTTCACTTACATAGCAGTGTTAAGTTCTAAAATGCCCTAATGGAACCCCAAGCATTTCCTTGACTTCGCTTACTTTAACTGCAGATGGTAAAAGGTTTCCTTTATTGTGTAGCCCCAGAGGATGGTGGGAAACCAGTGTTTCCATGAATGTAAATTCTAGCCTCAGCTAATTTTGATGACAGTGACTTCTCTTCTTTATGAGGTGCATAATGAGCCGGACCACAGTCTAGCCAAAAGCCATGACAAGCTCCAAGCATGCCCTGGTGGCCTCCGCTGTTTCTGTACCCAAGGTTTAAATGCAGACTGCCTCCAGTCAGAGTACATGAAGAACCACACTCTGGAATAGACAAATGGCTCTTTTGTTTTACATTCTTTTTTTAATTAGCCTCTTTTTTAATGACCTGAGTTAATATGTGTCAAAAGGTGCAAAACGCAGCATGACTTCAGTTTTGAAAGAGAGCGTTTGCCTTTAATCTCCTAAGAAATGCAAGTACCCTAGCAGCAACAGCAATTACATCGCACTTTATACATTGTGGGTTTCTTGGCGTCTGATCAGATGCTTAAATGGGACAGGAATCTGACTATACCTGGTTTAACTGAACCCTATCCATGTCTATTTTTATACTTGTTGTTGTGTTTAACTATATTTGTCAGTGTAAGGCTGCAGTACTAAGCATACTTACCAGGCATACTTACCTACTGAACTAAGCAGAACTTGCTTCTGAGTAAACATACAGCATTCATGATCAGGCAGATTTTTAATATCAAAGATTCAGATTTCTTTTTTTTACACCCAGATGTCACCGGAAATTTAGGAAGAGCACAAATTATTTTTCTTGCTATTGTTATTGTAGTTATTGTAGATGAGTTGCAACAAGGAGGAAATACAGGGGAGCTCTTGGGTCCTATATCTGAAGATAATGACTGTAGGATTGAAATGTATTTTTCCAACCATGAGGACAGTCTGTTGTGTATGCCATACAAATGGCTGAAAGTAGGCTACAGACTCTATATATAGTAAGCTACATATATTTCTATAGGGATAGAGAGATGCTCTTTACACTCTCAGATAACACCAGAAGCAGGGGACATCCACTAAAATTGAGTTTGGGGAGAGTTAAAAGAAAATATTTCTTTACTCAGCGTGTGATCGGTCTGTGGAACTCCTTGCCACAGGATGTGGTGACGGCATCTGGCCTGGATGCCTTTAAAAGGGGACATGTTTCTGGAGGAAAAATCCATTACAGATTACAAACCATGATGTGTATGTGCAACCTCCTGATTTTAGAAATGGGATATGTCAGAATGCCAGATGCAAGGGAAGGCACCAGGATGAGGTCTCTTGTTATCAGATGTGCTCCCTGGGGCATTTGGTGGGCCACTGTGAGATACAGGGAGCTGGACTATATGGGCCTATGGCCTGATCCAGTGGGGCTGTTCTTATGTTCTTATGTTCTTAGGTTACATATTTATCTTATGTGAATCTATTAGAAAATAATAATGCATTTTGGGGAGGGCACAGGGATGCCTGCAGATATGGCTACTGTTATTATCTATAGTCATTAGAAGCCTTATGTGGCATTCTGCATATGGACAGACAACCCTGTGAGGGTTGGTTTGGTCTCCTGGAGTGCTTTGAGGACCATCACACTGCAAACCCCAAACAAAATTAGTTTATGCAAAAGCTTGGGATTCTTTTCAGGATCTGTAAAACAAATGCATTTCCATGATGCTGATCATGGCCACCTGCTGTGCAGGGTGTTAAATAGGTTATCTCATTTCCATATGTGCATATGTAACTTAAGTCCTGAGTTCTCTAGGCTGTCCTTGAAAGGGCTGCCAAGCAATTGAAAGGCACATATTCTATTAGAATAAGCATATTTCAGCAAAATCATCATTCCCAGCCCCAGGAGCAACACTGTCAAGAAGAAAAAAAATGCAGAGCTGTGTTAAATTTTAGAAAACTTCTTGTATTTACCAGAATATAACTGAAGCATCTTATATTTATATGCGTGTTTATGATACCGGAAAGCTCTATTTTATCTCTGATTTGATTTGAAATTAAGGCATAAACCTTATAACACTAGCCTGAAAGAAGCACAGTGAATAAGGCTTATCTGCATGTCTCTTCACAGAGTAGCAGATCTGCATCCTGAACCTTCAGTGCTATTTCAGTTCTGGGCTTCACTTTAGAGGACACTGCCAATGCTGCTGAATTGTGCCAAATTATGTGTTGATTTTGTAATGCGGACTAATTTCCACCCGAGAGTAGGATGAGACTCCCAAAATAGTTTTCACTTTTGACTATGAATCGGCTGGGAACTAAAACCCAGCAGCCAAAAAAGCAAAAACAAAAAATCTCTACCTCAAAACATTGGAGAAGTTCCAGACTGGATTCAGAAACAAGCTCTGTGGCTCACCTCCCATCTCTCCTTGTAACTAATGGCAGCCCTTAGATCCAGAGGTGAAAAGCCAGCAGACTAATTCATTGAGTCACCTGGCCTCTTTAAAATATTGATTGGTTCCTGCAGTTAACCAAGAGAAAATTGTCTACATACTGGATTTCATCTCTACGGGAGCCTATAGCTTGTACAGTAACGAACACAGACATTTTTCAATAACATCAAGGCTTTGGGCATGAATACACACACACACACACACACACACACAGTCACACACTTGTGCGTGTACAACAGAAAATAATGAAGTAGCCTTATTTCTGAACATCAGTTGGCATGTCACATGCTATGGCACAAACAAAAGACCAATGACATTTCAGTTCACATGGCAGAAAGCACTGTGTGAAGTCGAAGTGTTGTAGGAAAGACTAAAGGAACAATAAAAGGCACTCCATTCACTCAGCAGTGGAAGAGCCTCCTTTAAAGAACCAAAGACTATTCTGGGTGTATTCCTAGAAGGATGTTGGCGGATTGGAAAGTATTCAGAGGTGGACTGTAAGGATGCCATCATCCCATTTTTTCTTTGTTTATTTGTTCTGTTGATAAGGCAAGTCATATGACTCGGCCAGAGACTAACAGTGCAATCTTATGCATGTCTACTCAGAAGTAAGTCTTATTGATTTAAATGGGCATAACTTCCAGGTAAGTGGGTATAGGGTTGCATCCCAAGAAAAGGTGAATGTGATAGATTACTAGGTGATTATTAGTAGATTACTAGTAGATTACTACTAGGTGGCAGATTTAGGAGCAAGAAATAACAATAATACTTGTATAGGGCTTTCTGAGTGTGGAAAGCACTTCAGATACTTATTGTATTCCTTACAGCAATCCTGTAAGATAAGTATCATTATCTCCTCATTGCAACTGTGGAATTGATGCAAACAGGGATTGACTTTTCTGAGGCCACTTAATGAGTGTTTGGCAGAAGCAAGATTTGAACCATTGAAGTCCTAGTTCACAGCACAGTCTCTCAGCCACTATGCTCCGCCAGCTCTCAGTGTTACTTAGTATTACTGAAAGTTGGCCAAGATGTGGTCCAGCAAGCTATTTTTATTGCCAGGGAGTCTGCTAAAAAGATCAGTGAAGTGGGCCATTGATGCATTTGCACTGCTGTCTCCTGTTCAAGAATACCAATCTCCCAGTGCTCACTGACTGCCTCTTAATAAGATCAGAAGAAGAGCCCTGCTGGATCAGGTCTATCTAATCCAACATCCAGTATCCCACAGTGGTCAACCAGATACCTCCAGGAAATGCAATGGCAGGGCATGAAAGTAAAAGATCTGTTCCCCCCCCCCAGCAACTGGTGTTCCATGGCCCACTCCTTCTGAAGCTGGAGATTCCATCTAGTCAGCTTGACTAATTGATAGATCTGTCTGACATGGATTTGTCTAATCCCCTTTTAATAAGAAATAGTTTGCCGTTGCTACTTCTGTTCTACCGGACAACAAGGTACAGTGTACCTATCACCTAGTTCTTTTCTAACCAGGCTACCGCTATACTTCTTCCCTCTTTCTTTAGTTAGATCTCTGTAACAAGAGAACAGAACAAGAGAACAAGAACAAGAGAATAACCAGTGTTAGTTCTTAATTTTAATGTACCAGTGCCTGTTCCAGGAAGGGATAACAGGAGCAAAAAGCCCCAAATCATGTCATGACATCTGGGAAACATTAGAAGGTACTTCTTCACTTATGCTACCCTGATCTAACAACAGTCAGACAATAACTAGATATGCACAATAGAGGAATGGGGGGGGGAACTCACTGAGTGGCTGAGATGACCTCTTTCTTTTCCTAACCGCTAATTGTAGCTGAGTTTTAAAGAAATAGTTGAGCCTACCTCTGCTACAGTAGAAATCTAGCATGGTCTAGGACAGGTCCTGATTCGGGGTTTGGAGTAATCTGTTGACCCTGTGAGCGGAATTTATGTTTCACTGTGTTGCCACATGACTTCCAGTTAGATTTGTGGACACGGATGCTCTGGGCAGTCATGTCTGCCCAGATGTCCTGTTGTGCAGCCTTCTGGGAGACCAGGCAACAGATGCGACTGCCCAGAGCCTCCCAATCTAACTGGACGTTATGCTGCAACATGGTGGAACAGTAAACTCCAGTCGGAACGAGGACTGGTTTTTTCCATTGTGGTCTAAGAGACAGAATGTTAGACTTGCCTCAGAAAGATCTAGATTTTTATAGCATTGCAGAAACGTGTGTTACTGACTATTCAAAAGTTCCCCAGTCTGAACTGTAGGAGCTGTAGCTAACTTGCAAACCACATGCTCTGTGTGTGTAAGGTCAGCTGGGTTCAGTCCATGACATCTCCAATTAGAGGATCTCTCAGGTAGCAGAGCTAGGAAGGACATCTGTCTGAGACTGTAGAGAGCTGCTGTCAGTCAGGGCAGAGAGCGTACTAGGCTAGACAGGCCTTTGGGTGGCTATGCGTGTGTGTGTTTCTCTTATTATCTATCTGCGATAAGGTATTCTGCTCAGACTAGGAATATATGGCCTCTTCTATGAGTTGTTTTTGGAAGTTCATATGCAGTTTAGAAATCTATCAGATCTACATTATATTCTACTTTAAAACTAATTTTAAAACAAAACATGGCATGTAAATGAGCCAATTGTGTGTGTGTGTGTGTGTGTGTGTGTGTGTGTTAATTTACCTATTTTCTATAAAATCAAATATTCCTAAAGTGTCATTAAGTAGAAAAGTATACTCCAATAATAAAATTATCAACCAAGAGTTTGACAAGCAGTCATGTGCTTGTAAATGAAATTTATTTAGGTGCCACTCAAAACAGTGTAATTAAGAGGTACAGAGAGTATGACCAGATGGTTCCTGTTCAGTATCTATTTCCTTTGGAGAACAAGGTGATTAGGAATATGTACTAACTTGTAATTGAGACCTGCAATACCCGAACGGCTTGATCCTGCTCCCATTTTAAGTGAACATGGCAAGTGACCTAAGAAAGATTTCTGTTCAAACTACAGTAAAAGTTTGGACAAATAGGAATGTTATTTACATGTGTCTTATTCATACATGGTATTTTGCTATTGGAACAGGGTTCAGCAATAACTCTGGGTTTACAGCAAAATGTTCCATGATCCCTTTATCTTTTTCAGAGAAACCACACAAAAGCAAAATAGATTAATATATGCCCATCTCCACCATGAAACCATGAAGAAAGTTTTAGAATTTTAAGACACTGGGGAATGCTTCCAGGGTGGGGAGGGGTGGGAGATTCTCTCCTGATACAAGAGAGCCTATATGATAGGGTAGGCTGCACATGAGCTGTCAGAAATGCCAGCTGATGGTGTTTAAACTGTAAGAGGGATTGAGCAAGTCTTGAAACAGAAATCTGTGTTAGGTGAACAGGTGCTTAGGAGCATCCCATCTGAAGACTACTTATTGTGTCCTGAATGCTCTGTCTTTACAAATTGAGAATCCTACAACCTGACAAGCATGCAGAAAGAAACCCAATCAAAATAACTGAACTGTCAAAGAAATCATTACACAAAGTATATATATATATAAAATCTAGAGCAGGACAATATGTGCAACTACAGATGCAAACAGAAGATTCAAGCCAATCTGGGTGAATTAGAGTACACTTATTAGGAAAAAAAATAGTACTATAGAAGGCATTAAAAGACTTGTGATTGATTCAGACGTAATGAGCGGGCATGGTATCCTTTGTGAGGTAGCCCTAGCCTTGCATACTTCCTCTTCTGTACTGTCTCTTGTTTTCTCTGCTTTCACATCTGACCACTGCTGCCACCTGGCTCTCCAGAGACAGTTGTGAATCCAGAAGCACTTCCAAATTGCGCACCCATTCCTGCAGGGGAGTACAGCCCCATTCAGAAAGGGCAGATGACTCAGTACCTTCATCAAGGATTTCCTGTTGAGGAGGACTTCTGTTTTTTCTGGATTCAATCTCAACCTTTTGGGCACCATCCATACCCCAACAAACTTCAGACAGTGCTCCAGGACTTCCACAGCATCCTTGGAACGAAATGGCAAGGACAGATAGAGTCATCAGTATATTGGTGACACCCCTGATGATCTCCCCAAACTGTTTCATGTAATATACACATTGATTGCATCGAAATTGGCAATCGGAACTATCCAGTCATAATACAAAGCTTAATGAGACCAGGTCAATGTGCTGACCTGAAATATGAAATATTTGAAAGATTTTTAATGTTAAGGATTGTTAGGAAAGCAACTGAAAATCAAACAGGAAGTATCATACTCATTGCAGGCAAGTATAGCCTCCCCCCTGCCCCCAATGACGGTGCAGTGGGGAGGAATGCAAGGAGAGCATGGAATTGGGTTCCTCACCTCCTAAGGTTGGTCCTTTGAAAAAGGTATAGAAAATGGCAACCAAGATGAACAAGGATGTCTAATTTATGTGTGTGTGTGTGTGTGTGTGTGTGTGTGTGTGTGTGTGAGAGAGAGAGAGAGAGAGATTTCTAAGAAGGCATATGAAAAGAAGTACACAAAATGAGAAATAGCAGCAAAGCCTGAAGAGTCAGAAATAGTTCCCTTTATACGCAGAAATGCGGGGCCTTCCAAAACAGCTGATTGGCAGCAGCAGTTTCAACAGAAACAAAAGGAAGTACTTTGTCAGGAAATAGGTAATTAACTTGGAAAATTCATTGCCAAAGGTTGTGGGGATGGCTGCTGGCCTATATTTCACAGGCCACGGTGAACTATAATGTCACTGCACACCTATGACATGTCAGCGCATACAAAGAGATGCTCGCTATTCCATTCAACATTACCCCATAGTGATTTGGCCATGTCAGCCCACCTCACTGTTCATCTGAATCCACCAGAGAAATGATTGAACAGGTTTCCACCTGCTTACCATGGATGAAACCCTTTTCAGCATGTTTACAGTCTGGCAAAACACTCACAAGCAACTATCTGTCAGCAGATGTGGCTGCTTTGTGCAGCACATTGTTCTTAGTTTAGCACCACTGGAAAAGAATGACTAATATTTGGCTTTTATCAGCTGCCTCTGTGTTTAAATAGTTAAAAGGTAGCAGTCAGCAAGAAAAGGATCTTTTTTCTCAACTGCAACCCAGAGGCCTCACTCTCCCCTTGAACATCAGTGAGTTAAGCAAAAGAGATCTTTCAAAGACATGAAAGCACCACTACAAGTCAAAGTGTGATTCGTTCCCCCCTTTTTTTCTTTTCTTGCATAAACTCTGCTAATAATCATTTGGCTTTATGATGTCACAGACGTGCTTTTTTTTTTCCTTTCTAAGTTTTGTTTTGTTTCAAAGTGAGTTCCCAAACTGCAATTTATACAAACATAAACAAGGAAGAAAGAGAACCATAGAACACAGATAATAAGTTGATTCTATTTGCCATGTTTTTTTAAAAAACACTGCTGCTATTGTTCTAGTAGGGATGTGCTGTATTCATAGCACTAAGTCGCGGGTCATGAGTCTCTGCCCCTTGACTCGACTTGCTTGTGAGTCATAATGAGCAACTGGCGTGACTTGTCCCGAGCCTTCTGTAGAGTCATTTTGACTCAAGTCCTTTTCAAAAAGTGGTTCAAGCCCCGAGTCAGGTGCAGCTCTGCAAAAAAAACAACAGAGGTGCTGGTGGGGGCCTGTTGGAGTTCTCATTTAACACTGCCCTGATGTTCCCATCCCAGCTCAGCAGTGATGTGTTGACATCCTTCAATTCAACCACCCTCTTCATTTCATTGATGTAAACAAAAGGCTCTGCTGTTATTCAAGTGAGTACAGCAATGTAGAAAGTGATCAGCTCCTTACGAACCCCAGCGACGACTCCACCATTCACATCACAACTCTAGATTCCACTTTCAGAAGAAGTGCTGAGCAGCATACCATGGATGGATCTACAGGAAGGCACCCAAGCATGGCAAGGCAGGAGGAGTCAGCAGTTGCGTACCTACCATAGACTTCCCTGGGGCAGATGCCCTAGGCACCGGCCACTAGGACTCTGCAGAAGCCTCTCTGAGGCTCCTGACGGGGGCGGAAACTGTGCTTCCGGTTTGCTGGAAGCGTCGGGGAACTCGACTCTGTGAGCCTCTGGTGAGTAGGGGGGCGGATTTCTTCATGGGGGGTGGTGATAGCCCGTGGGAGGCGCCATCGTGGAGCTTTGGCCTGGGTACAGGGCTGCGGCGGTCCACAGCTGGGGGTCAGACAACGTGAAAGAAGCGGCAGGTGGAAGGGAGAGTTGCCTGCAGCAGCCAGGAGGCCTATGACCCAATCCTTTGCAGCTCAATGGGCTATCCATGCATTTTTTCCTATCACAAGAACCCCCTCCCCCATCCATTTGGGGTCCTCTTTCTCCCCTCCCATGTCCAGAGAAAAAGCAGGCCATCCATTTGGGCAATCAATCGCCCGTTCCTTCTAAGATGGACAAGAGAGCCCACTTTGCCCATATCCTGGCTGCTCTGCCTTATTTTGATTCCTCCCCTCAGCCTTGTGTAGCCTCCCTTCTCCCCTCCACCCCCCCAGCTCCTGCCTCCAGCCTCTGGAGTCAACTTACCCTTCGCCCCCCAAGTCTGCTACTCACACTGGTTTGAATGCTGACTTCTGGATCGCCCACTGTTATAGTATTTACCTACATGTACACCAGAGTTCATGAAGGGGTATGCTTTCCTGCCACTTACTGTGCCTGCTCAGGTTGTAAGCCCTGCAAAGCAGCAGTAGCAGTGTGTACCCATGATGTTAAATATAATCACGCTCAACGTTCATTTAGCACTTCCTGTGTAAAATGCTTCACATGTACAATTTTGATATGGTTCATGCAACAACTCTATAAGGTAAGGTAAGGCTACCTAGTGAATTCATGGCAAAGGCAAAGGAGATTTTAGCTGGGGAAGTGCTGATTCACAGCTCAGTCTCTTAGCCACTACTCTATGTGTGCCTGGTGGGCAGAAATCCTCTTGGGACAGCTTTTCTGGATGCAGAAATGCATTGATGGGGAAAGCTTCACCAGATAGATTTGAGCTTACTTTAAAGCTGTTGAAAAGCGTCAGTCACAAGATTTTTTAAAATATTTTTTAATTTTTTTTAAAAAGACAGCTAATCATATCCTAAAGAAGACTTTCAGATTTGAAACGTGCTGGCTGTATTATAATATACAAATTCCTTGTACCGATTCATGTCTGCCCCTCTTGCTCACTCCCTGCTTTTTGGTGCATGTCTCCATTCCTTATTTTGTACAGCTGTTGAAAGCACACAAGCATTACCAGGTGAAGGCAGCCACCCTACAGTGGCCGAAGAGGACTGTTTAGATTAGGGAAGACTTTCCCATAGTTGCAATTCTCCAGACCGGAGAAAACTGTGGAGTGAATCCACAGGAGGTTTCCTCCTTGCAATTCAAGCTGAGTCCCATCAAATGAAACTTACATATCCACATGCCGTTTTCTACATAGTATACTAGGGCAGGTGGTAGGTGGCAAGTCTTCCCAGGGCAGGTGGCAAGTCTGTTGAGGTATACACTCTTCCGGATTTATTTATTAATTTTGCCTGCTGTGGCTGATGCCACAATAGTAGTTCTCCTTAGCGGTTACTGGAGTTTAAATAAGCTATACATTTGACTAGTGGAAAACTATTAGGCCCCACTTCCATAAGGAGAAATGACCAGATTGATCTCCTAGGACCCAAGCAATGAGCTTCAGGCTCTCACTGATACCAAGGTTGATGAGCAGAGTATTTATATGTTTTGCAGACAAAAATAGCTCTTTTAGATACTGCCATACCCTGGCAAACTTTGCATCTCACCACGGAAACCCAAGCTCTACTACACATGAAAGCCTTCCTTAACATTAGAAATCAGAATCACATCCTAGAAACACACACACATACAACCCTTCCTAAAATATTCATCAAGCAGCCCAGCCAATCCGCAATTAACATCACTTAATTGTAGTCTTTTTTTAGCACAGTTTTTAGTGTTATGAATTCATAGGAAATAAAAATAATCACGTTCGTCGCTTGTGATCTTAATTATTTTAACCAATGAATTAGGTCACTCTGCAACACTGTCCCTCATTCTCTGCTTGTCATTCACTTTGCACTGGTATGAAGTGCAGCACTTTTCTGAAAATTCATCCTTTTCACTCTTTTTGGAAACCAAGGACATTTCAATTAGCTGCCCTCATTCCATCAACCTAAATTTAGCTCAGCCATGTCAGTCTCTGACTTTTAAACTTTCTTCTTCTTATACAATTCACAACATCATTTAATAATACTTTTTAATTTTTTAGGGGGGAAAGTTATCTCTCTCAGGGACACCATTCTGAGACATGAGATGGAAAAATGTTGATATTTATTTGCCAGCATAACACTGCGGTATCTTATAAGTTGTTACCAAGGTTTAGAATTTTGAAACCAGAGTGGATTGGAATCTGAATTAAATTATTTTAATTTCCTATGCCTGTTGTGTGTGTGTGTGTGTGTGTGTGTGTGTGTGTGTGTGTGTGTGTGTGTGTGTGTGTGTGTGTGAGAGAGAGAGAGAGAGAGAGAGAGAGAGAGAGAGAGATTCATTCTGGGAACATTTTGAAGTTCAACTACCCTATTATCATTCCAGTGAGCATTTATAATTAGCTAAAATCTAATAAAGTGAATAGATTTTGACACTCCACCCCTGCCAAACTGGAAGCCTGCGATTAGTTACCCACATGTCAAATAAGACCCGTAGCGTTAAAAATACTTTTTAAGCGGCATAAACTTTAATTTCACATCAAATGATCCTCTCCATGTGTTGAATAATTTTTGCTCTCTCTGACACATTTTAATGACAATAATTTTGTAAATTGTCAATACATAATCATATCAGCTCATGCCTGCTTTTCAATCGGCACCTCCAGAGTGTACTAATTAAACAGGCTGCCTGACACCGTATCATCTTAGTAAACAAATGGAGCTTCTTCTTCTCTCTCTCTCTCTCTCTCTCTCTCCCCCCCCCCCCGAAAACCACAGTGTGAAACTCTTTTTCTTGAAATCAGTTTGTTAAGCTGCAGGTTTCTGTTTCATTTGCCTGCTTTTCATTTTAAAGCAAACCCCAGTCACTGCGAACACAATAATGAAAGAGGTCATGGAGCACCAGTTGTGCATGAAAGATGCGAAAATTTACTGCAAATGAGACAAGAGCCGTAAATTCATTTTTATTCAAATTACTGTCATCATACATTACCACTTCTCCTGTAAACATTGTGCTTCAGACAGTGTGACAGCATATTATTATTTGTGAGATTATACTATTATTAAGCTATTAACATGTCACCTCCTGCTTGAAACAATGACTCAGCTTGCTACTGCATAATAGGACAAGTTAGGGAGACAAGCTGAGGTGACGGAAAGGTTAGCACTAAGAAGACAGGCCAGGCATGGAATGACAGCTGGCACTAAAAGACTAACATTTATTCAAAAGAGCTCACATAATCTGGTTCCTGTTCTTATTATTATTAGTGCTACTCCTTACCTCTTCACCATCAGCAACCACTCTTTTAATTTGCACTCATCACCCTAATTCTCCAATCATGGCATAAAAAAAGAAAATATTTCTTCCAAACCAGAAGCAAAGATGGGGCAACGGAGCTAACTGGTTAAAAAAATTATCAGTCTGATAAGGTGGCTTCACTCCCAACATATGGTAGCCTAATTGTGAGCATTGGTGTGCTTAATAAAGGGACGTTCCGTTTTGACCATTCCAACGCTAGACATGAGAGAGCAACAGGGCTCCTGCCATGCTATTTCCGGGCCTCTCCCACTTTTGACAGAAAAGCTGTAAGTTGTCCTATAGGTATTATCGCTAGATTCCCCCAGGAGGTTGCTAATGATTAAAATTTTATGGTTTATAGGCTTCAAAGGCATTTACTGTAGCATCGCCATCCAAAGTTACTGTGGCATGCAGATCACAATGCATCATATGTTCTAATTTTACCTTGTTTAAGTGCTTGTGACAATTCCCCCCATGATATCCCTGCTACTTAGTATTCTTTCTAAAAGTTCATTTGGTTCCTGGGAATATTTGACTCTCTTGTATCATCAGCTCCAGTCAGTGCCGGCGGGGATAGAAGTGGCGACTCTTCTCCCACCTTGAAGTGCTGTTCTCCCTGAAGCCAGACTTCTGGGGGGCCCAACAAATGTGCTGTGCTCCGAGCTTTGTTTTGGAGGGCTCCCAAAATATTCAATTCCCATTATGTTTCACAGTTTTCATTGCTTTTAAATGAAAATGTTAGAACTGCAGACAAAATTTACCTCCCTGTTATTTGAAAGGGGGGGGAAGGGTTTTGAGAGGCATGAAGTGAAGTTGAACTGGGAAGTTAGGGCTCAATCCTGAATCTTGCCAGCGCTGGCACAGAACCCTAGAGCTGGTGCTGGGTACTGTAAATGTACCATAAAGCACATTAATGGCACCCAGCAAGTAGGAGTGCTGGTGCTGGGCCCACACCAGTTAGGCGCCAGGCCCAGTGCTGCCAGGAAGAGGACACACCGCTGTCGGGGGTAAGTTCAACTGGTGGGCAGTGTTGCGGCCTCTGGGGCAGGGGAGGGCTGAAAAAGTGTGGGGGAGGGGAGGGAGGGGGAAGAAACTGCAGCTCTGCTCCACCATATCCAGACCTCTGTGTCAACTTTCCAGCCTGACACAGTGTCTCAAGTCTGTGCTACCAAAACAGCTGGTGCAGACTTGAGAAGCCTGATTATGGGGCTTGGGGCTTTCCCCAGGGGAAGGGGACAAAAGTCCCCTCCGATTGCTTCCCTGAGCCCACTAGATACAGCAGTAGCTATTTGACACTGCTGCTCCAGCAGGCGCCAGGAAGCTTAGGATTGGACTGCCCAGCTCCTTATCAATTACCTGTGGAATTCATGGCCTCATGACATGGTGATGGCCACTGGTTTAACTGTCTTGTAAAGGAATTAGGCAGAGTCATAGAGAATAGGGCATAGAGATGGCGATAAGCCATATGTAAATTGAACATCCATGTTTCAGAGTACAGTACAGCACTTCCAAATATTAGATGCCAGGGACAAAGAGGAGCCATTACTAGAGTAAAACAAGGGGATAGAGGTTATCTGCATATCTGGTATGTGCATTTTCTGGCTGACCACTGTTGGAAAGAATTTATTCAACTAGATGGATTTATAGTCTGATCAACAGTACTCTTCTAATGGCCCAGTCTTATACCATGCTGGTGTACAGAATGCAGAGCCCTCAGAGCAGCTCATGCTCTATCCAGTGCACTTGCAGGGGCCCAGGCCAGCTGGGAGAGATAAGTAAAGAAAAACGTACCTCCCTGGCCGGTGCTTGGTTTCCTCCAGGTGTCTTCAGCTTCTGCAGCTTTTCTGTAGATTTGAAGAACCTGCCACAGGTGTGTCAGGTCGAGGACCAGGGTTTGGATATGGCAGAATCCAGTGCTGCCACAATCCACTCCTGTCCTGTTTCAATCCCCACCCCTTTTCGGCCTCTCCACTGACAGAAATCAGCTGGTGGCTGGTCTGCACAGCTCCAATAGCTGTGTGTGGCCTTCCAGCCCTTGCACCAGCAGCAGCACTTTGAAGATTGGTGAAGAGGCTGCTGCAAAAGCAGACATTCTGATACTCCTACATGCTGCACAGATAGGATAACAGGATAGGTTTAGAGGCCCTTATGTATTTACATTCTTGTATAACAGTAGAAGATTCTCCGCCTTGATTCTCAGGTGCTCAGATACATGCTGTTTGAGAGACTACTGACTTCGTATCATGGAGCGATTGCTTTGTCATATCCTTGAATGTCAGGATGCTCAGTCCCAATACCTGAAGAGATCTGCCAAGTGCTGACTCCCTTTACGTGATGATGCATCAGTCTCTGTTCCTTCTGTTTCTGGAAGATGCCCTAAATGACCTCCAAATGCCCTAGCTTCCTCTGTATAGAAAGAAAAATTAAACCCATTTCACACAGTATTTTTTTTTTCACGTGTGTAAGTTAAATAATTTCAACAGCTTCGTTAATATTTTGGGAAACCACTTTCCACAATTCGTTTGTGGCACCAACTGTAAAAGAATGGCCCCGGTAGTGTAGCCAGAGAGAGGGACGTATGGTAAGTACTGCAGGCCCTGCAAGGTACTGTGGCAGCAGCCCCTCCCACTGCTCACTGAACCAAACAGTGAGTGCCTGCATGTTGCTGTTACTGCCTGGAATGGTTCCAATGGCTAGTGGGAGAGGCCACTTACATGGCGCACTGCGGTGCTTGCAGTACTTACTGCACCGTCCCTGTTCTAGCTATGCTGGTGAATGGCACCAGTGTCACCATTGCTCTTTGGCAGCACTATCATACTTCTTTTATCTGTCATAAGGACATAAGAATAGCCCCACTGGATCAGGCCATAGGCCCTTCTAGTCCAGCTTCCTGTATCTCACAGAGGCCCACCAAATGCCCCACGGAGCACAGCAGATAACAAGAGACCTGCATCCTGGTGCCTCGCTTGCTTCTGGTATTCTGACACAGCCCATTTCTAAAATCAGGAAGTTTGGGTTTAACTGCCATCTTAGAAATGTGTCATCAAGGTGGGGTCTTTAATACATACGATACGCTCATCAGAACCTAATGACTCTTGCTGCTGCTTCATAAGTTCCACTGACAACTGGCTGCTGTTCATTTCTGGCTGCTTCTGCCATCTCTTTGATTTTCCCTGCTCATTATTAAGTTGGAGCATGTTTATGTAAATAGCTTCCTCCCCCACCCTTGCTCAGCAGGTGAGAGAAAAATTGTTTAAAATCAAGCAAATAGTACGGATTTCAATTGCTTTCCTCAAAATGTAGTTTGGAAAGTACCTTGTGAGGTAGAACAAACAGAGAGACATCAGTGTGTTACTAATGATACCTTTTTAAGCTTGCAAAGGTATGAGCAGGGGGAGAAAAGACAGTCATGCAAGGTTTTAACATCTCAAAGTCTCATGTTTTTTATGTGGAGGGTACAATGAAAGCTACAATTCTTAACGACACTTCTTAGGCTCTGTTCTTAGAACTGTCATTTTCGAAGCATTCAAGGCTTGAAGAATTCATCTTTGATGTCTTGAAAGCTTGGATAATATGTACTATTTTGTTATCTTTGTCCTTAAACAGCTAAGTGGCTTAGAAATATGCAAATGTGAATAGCCAACAGGTCCTTTTTAAAATCTTTGCAGAAATTATAAACGCAAATGACAAAGATGCTGGTGGTACCTACATATTAAAGGAACGTCTGTGAGCCATGATTGGAGACTTCCTTTTTCCCTCTTGTTTCATTATTTCTTTCATCTGTCTTTATTTAGTACAGAATAACAGACACCCATTACAGAAGGGTTACATTACTTCTGGGAACTGACCCTCATCTGAAGACAAGAGATACTTCAAAATAAAGTCTCGTGATATATCTGTCCTTTCCTCTGTTTCCATAGCTCATCCTGTCTCTGAACGGTACAGCTCTGGTTTCAGTGATCCATCCCAGCTGCCGAAAACATGATGGCTCCCTGCCACTGTCAAACAACTCAGTTTAATCTCTCTCTCTTTATTGTTCATTTCCGTCGTTTATATCAATGGCTGAAAAGCAGGCTGGCAAGGGCAAGTTCAAAACATTACACAACTTGTACCTGCCGTTATCTCTTGATAACCCGAACAGATGAAATTGCCATCATTAGATACCATCTGACTGGCCATTATGAAAAAGTCATGTCTTACCAATGATGGAAGGCAAGTTGGAGAGTCTGTTACATGATGGTTGGCTCATCCTCAAGGGCCCAATCCTATCCAACTTTCCAGCACCGGTGTAGCCACACTGCAGCCCTGAGGTAAGGGAACAAATGTTTCTATACCTTGAGGAGGCTTCTGTGACTGCCTCCTCACCACAGGATGCAGCGCGCACCCCAGTGGGACAGCTGCACTGGCACTGGATAATTGGATAGGATTTAGCCCTAAATTGTCTGTGTGAACATGTTTTACGCTACAGTCAGGTGCAGTACTGGTTTGCCGTGGACCCTGGAACAAAGCCCACCCAGAACCCACACATCTTTATGGCTGCCACTGCAACTGAGTAGTAGGACTTTAGGGCTCAGCCTGGAAGGACCCTGGGAGCTGTGAGCTACCAGGTAGTGCCCCACCTAGCTGATACCAGCTACATGGAGTGGCTATCTCTTGGAGTTCAGTAGGGACAATAGATGTATGCTGAGAGTCACATACTGCCATTAAGCCATTTCTGCCCAAAGTTGCATATACGCAACAGGGATCAAATGTGTGCACCTTTGGGCTGGGCAGCAATGGGTTAATGCATACCAAATACATGGAGGAGAACAGCATCTGGTCCTACCAGCTGTTTCCAAGTTTTTCAATGTCAGCTTGAAATTAGCCTATATGTACACACAGCACCTCCATGTGATTTGGAATGTGGATTGTCCAAGAGTTCCCAATCGTGGAATAATCTTACACTGTACATGTAGGCCTCTTTCATGGTAATGCTGAATGCATGGATAAGGAGGACCAGCATGCTCCTCTTACCACTCAGTAATGTGTGGGCAAGGAATGTCTATAGATCAGTAACAGTGCCAAAAGCAAAGGAACTGGCAGTGCTATAATAATAATACAGGTATTTATATACCGCCTTTCTTGGTCGTCAGTTTTCTCCTCAGACTTTAATTCAAGGCAGTTTACATAGGCAGGTTATACTAAATCCCTGTAGGGATTTTTCCTATTGAAGAAGGTTCTGTCTTTCAAGAACCACAACATTTCAGATGGATCTTTTATGATCTGGTACCACATTCTGGCCTCCAGTTTCCTTCCACGCAGGCTGACAAGCAGCTCCTTCATATCTCACTTGAAGGGCGGCCAAAGAGCAAGTGGAATAACTCAGCTAGGCTTGTCAGCTGCTTCAAGGTCTCGCCATTCATGGTGCCGGTGGCCTTGAACTGGCGACCTTCGGATGTTATCTTCAGGCAAATGGAGGCTCTACCCTCTAGACCAGACCTCCTGCCCTTGAGGTCCTCCTGCCCTTGAGGCACACCACCATTGATTTCTTCCATGTAAGCCATAAAGCAAAGGAACTGGCAGTACTATGATGGCGCGCCACAATTGGTTCCTTTCCAGCACTGACATAAGGGCAATGCAGCTCTGAGGTAAGGGAACAAACATTCCCTTACTTTGAGGAAGACTCTGTGAGTGACACTCAACTATAGGATGCAGCACACATCCCATTGGCATCGCTATGCCAGTCCTGGAAAGGACTGACATAAGGGATTAGGATTGCACCCAAAGTCTCATAAAGTATCTAATGGTGTGATATTTTTCAGCTATCTAGCTTGCATCTCCTGAAAAAATATCTTTCAAAACACCAGTTAGGAATTTTGGAGTCTAGTTTAGGCCTAGAGTTTAGGCCTAGAGCCTAGAATTAGAACTAAGACCCAGGGAGATGATGGTGGGTGAATTGAGGTCATACTGCTTGAGCTACAGGGAGTTACTGCTTGAAGTAGAAAGGTCTAGCACAATCATCCATTCCTGTGTCTGCAGAAGGAGAGGGTCTTCCAATGACAGAACACTAGTTCCATCAGCAGAATGAGGCCTTTGGATTGGGCTCTGAGTACATGTTTTCTTAGACATATGTCCCACTGAATTCAATGGAATTTATTTGTTAGTAATTTATTCATAGGCCTAACCAAAGTTGTACCCAAGCAAGACAGAGGTGATGCTGGTAGGCAGTCCCAGTACTGCTGAGCATGTTGTGCCTGCTTTGTATGAGTGGTGCTCACTTCATCAGAGCAAGTCCAAAGCCCTGAAATTCTCCTGGCCTCTGCTTTGTTCCTAGGAAAAGAATTCATAGCAGTGACCAGGAGTGACTTTTATTAGCTATAATTGTTCCCTGTGTTCAATCCTTTTTTTGGAGCAGAACTGTCTTGCTCCACACAGCAAGACACACAGTGTCTTGGAAGTTGGCACACAGTTGGAAGTTGGACTGTGGAGTCTCTAATGTGCTTTCAATGGAGTTGTCCTGGATGATAACTCAGAAATTGCAGAAGTTCCGGAATGCTGAAACCTGCCTCCTGATAATAAGAGTAGGTAAGATTATATTAACAAGGGGAGGGGCTCTAGCTCAGTAGTAGTGCACATTCTTGGTGTGTAGATGGCCTCAGATTCAGCTCCTGGTATCTAGGAATGGGGAAAAAAAACCTTGGAGAGTCAGTGAAGACAGACTGAGCTACGTTTGTGGAATTCCCTACCAGAAAATCTAAAATCTGCCCCTTCAGTAGGCAGTTTCTAGCAAGGCCTAAAAACATTTTTATTTACATTAGCTTTACCCCTGACAGGCTTCCCTGGCCCTCAGAATGCCTTTTAAAGCCATATAAATGCAACTTCCAATTTTGATTAAAAATCGGCAGTCACTTTTTTTTATTCTAATAGTTATTCTGAGGCCCACAGAAGCCACGGGTGGACATGGGTGACCTCTGTGGGGCTTCAGAAAGCCTCTGGTGGCAACCAGAGCACAACTCCGGTTGCCTTTGGAGGTTAAAAGGGCCCCTGTACTCATGGGGGTTCCAGGAACAAAACCCCCACAGATAACAAGGGCCCATCCTCGGGACCTGTAGAGGGTCCCGAGAGAACAACACCTTTAAATTGGCCTGCAGTGAGCCTGAGAGGCCATGTGGAGGGATGCAAACTGGGACTGCTGTGCATAGAACCAGGAGGAGAAGGGAAAACATGGGGGGCTGTTATTACTGCAGCAGCCCTGGCAAGGGAAGGGAGCACACCAGCTACTAAATAAGTAAAAAAGCCTTCCATGTGTTTGCCTCTGCTCTATTCACTGTCTGCTGGAATCCAGGATCATTTTCTCCCCTTTGTTGTCTCTGAGATCCCTATTCAGTGTTAATTTATTTCTGTTGGGTGAGTGTTTGTGTCTGCTGTATTTACTTGTTAGGGGTTTGTGTTTGTTGAAATCCCTGACTGTTTCATGTGCTCCATTGCCTCTAATTAATTCATTTTTCCAGCAGTGATTTATTTCTGGGGGGGGGGGGGAATTGTGTGGCACTGAGTTGGTGTTTCTGTTCGGTGAAACCCATGTGCTCCATTAGCGCACAAACTTTTTTTAAATTTACATTTAATTATTCATTTTCCAGCCCTAAACAGGTATACAATGCGGCCCTTGTGCCAAAAAGTTTCGAGACCCCTGGTGTAATGATCAAAACCTAAAGCATGAACTTGCCACCAGGAGACTGAAGGATACATGGCAAGACCTTATAGACAGGACAATAGACCTAGGGCACAATCCTAACCAGGTCTACTCAGAAGTAAGTCCTATTTTGTTCAATGAGGCTTACTCTCAGGAAAGTGGGGTTAGCAGCCCTAGTCCTATACAGACATCACTTTTACCCAGTAGTGACTGGTAACAATATGGAGTTTACAAATATCAGTAAATAAGGATTAACAGACAAATCCTCTGTAACTCCATGTGTGGTAATATAGCGATGCCAACATCAGCCATGAAGCTCTCTGGGCAATCTTGGGCCAGTGTCTCTCTGCCTAGGCTACTTTATTGGATGATATGGAGTGGAAGGAAAGGGACTATTATGTATGTTACCCTGAATTCTTGGAGGAAGGGCAGGCTAAAGATGCTTACTCTGTTGTTACCATATTCCAGAATAAGTGTTTTGAAGATGGCAGCTAATAATAATAATAATAATAATAATAATAATAATAATAATAATAATAATAATACAGGTAATTCTATACCGCCTTTCTTGGTCCTCAGATTTCTCCTTAGACTTTATTCAAGGCGGTTTACATAGGCAGGCAATTTTTAAATCCCAGTAGGGGTTTTTACAATTTGAAAGAAGGTTTCTATCTTTCAAGAAACCACAACATTCAGGTGTTTCTTTCTTGGTCTGGCTACACATTCTGGCCTCCATCCTCCCACGCTCAGAGCAGATGGAATAGTTCGGCTCAGCTTGTCAGTGGCTTGTCAGCTCAGCCGGTGGCCTCGAACTGGCGACCTTCAGATGCTATCTTCAGGCAAACGGAGGCTCAACCCTCTAGACCAGACCTCCTGCCCAGCTAAAACCAGTTTGCACTTGCTAAAAGCGGGTTACAAACATTCATAATAATGTATATTTCCCCTCAAAAGCTACACTGCATTGTACGTTTATTGGTCGCAAAGTTCACCTTCCTTTGCAAGAAATATTGTGAACTATACCTTAAGCCAGGAAACAGATTGACGCATTATCTGTATTCCAGAATACCAGCAGCATGTACAAAGTATGAGTATATTCTTTAAATATTTGGAGATGCGCAGTCTTGCTGGCATTTCATCTGGTCATGTATAACAGCATGATTTCTCTTCTCGTAACAGATTAATAAGATGTGGGGTAGGGGCTGTGAGAATCTTCCCTCTCCCAACTTGCTGCCATGCCAGCTTGCCAGGCCTGCTTTTTCAGAATCTTGGACACTGTTAAAAGCTGCTGAATAGTCATCACCAAACACACTTCTGTTATGAATGTTGGCTCTCATGTGTTCACTGCTGATTAGACTACATTATTTCTATGATCCTACTGGGCTTCACACAAGGCATAGAGGCACTTGCCCTTATTTGAAACTAGCAGACACCAGGAGAATTTGCTGATTGCTAATGAGAAAGTGAAGGTTTTGTTGATATCATCTGGGACATTCTTGCTGTGGTCTGCTATTAAGAGCTGGAGCTCTACATAACACACCATATTAAACAGGCAGTGATTTTATTATGGGATCAGTATA
>NC_089823.1:169637411-169697411 GCF_035046505.1 Tiliqua scincoides
CAGGAGCCTCAGTCCATAGAAATGTGCTCTGCTACATGATGCTCTTGTACCCTTGCTTTCCATCTCAAGGCTCAAACCAGGATGCACAGTTTCTGATGTTTATAGCAACTACAGCGCAGAGCTTTCCCTTTGCTTTTACATTCAAGCAATGAAGGCCATGCAGATCAGTCACAGATGAGATTAAGGTGCACCAAGACTTCAGAAGAGTTACTACAATTGGGATGCCAAATCTTTAGTGATAATGTAGGTCAAATTTCCTTCATGACCTTTATCTGCAATTAGACAGGAGCTTTTTTGTTGTTGTTGTGTATTGCACTGCAAGGGTAAATAAGGGCAGATTTGGTTTTCCCACAGTGCCGCACTGAGCCACATAAACATGACAAAGATATTCACTATGTAGACTATTTGGATTTGTGCGTGTGTGTATTCTGCCAAAGCAGATTTTTAAATCACTCATAAGCATCACTGAAGAACCTTGTCTGTGGTAAAAATAGATTATTATACAGGAAATACACTGGATTTTTTTTTAAAGGCAACCATCAAAGAGACACTCAAAATACTGTATAAAAAATATCAGAAGGCAGCTTGATAGATAAACTCATTTGTTGCTTGAATGGATTTGGGGCATGTCCTGTTAGAAAGGCCCATTATTACTTTTGAGTTCTGCAAATTGGTGAAGTTTTTTGTATATTAATAAAAAGCCGGTTGTAGGTGGGACTGAGTGCTCACAATAAAGTATGTGCACAACAGCTTTTGTAAGATTAGCTTTTTGGGAAAAGAAAATGCTGCAGCTGCTAGCTTGGACCTCATAAGCAGTCCAAATTCAGTCCACTGAGCCAATGAAGAAATTTCTTTCCCATTGTAGGTCCTTCCCAGATTTTTCTGACTGCACCTACACTTTCTTTGAATGCACACTGGAAAGACAGAAAAAAATAGAGTAGAAAGTATACCAACATCTGCTGCTATTAGGAATAACATACAGTATTGCACGAACGAGTCTTTATTAATAATGATAACTGTCCCTTGTAGCAAAAACCCCCATGCTGCAACATGCTCATTTCAAAATGGGAAAATTTCAGAACTGTTGACCTTTCCCATGTATAGACCTGATTTTGTTCTATATCTATACTTTAGTGGCTTATGGTCTGTGCTGAAATTCCATATCTCACCACCTTATAACAGAGGCCTGCAGTCCTGATTTAGTCAAAATATCAAGCTCAAAAGGAAACTTGTTTGTGTCCTTCTGAGTAGCAACAGTAGAATCCACAACTCCAAGACCGAACTAACATACAAACTACTTTCAGTGTGTACTTAAAGTATGCTTTATGTATCCCTGTTTCATTGCATTTTTACATGCATGAAGAGGAGTGTTCATTCAAGTTTATGAAATGCCTCTCGCTGCACTGGGATCACTTTCTCCAGTTGTGCTTTCCTTGAATTCACCATACTAGATTTTGCTTTTGGTTACTCTCGGCGTCTCTACTCTTCTGAGCTGAAATCCCTGGGATGTTGTAGATTAACATCTTTCTAAAGGAAGGCACAATTTGGCCCACAACTGTCCCTTTGGTTTCACTAGGTAATACATATATGAAGTCATGAGTCTTCCTATAGCACTGCTGAAAAATACACAAGAACTGTGTGGGTGAATTTCAGAATTTTTGCAGAGATCAATTGGCTTTTGTTCTTGTCAACCTTTGTTAATCACTCACCCCAAATTCTGTCTTTCTTGAATATGGATGGAGAGCTGCGATTCATCTTTCTTTTAGCACAAATCTGTGTTTGCTATGTCTCTACTCACAAATAATTTCATTAGAACATTTACCCATCAACAACTTGCAAAAAGAAAAAATAACACAACTAGGATAAAGTTTGCACAACACAAAATACATCATAATCTAGAAATGATTTTGGAAATCTGCAAAAAAAGAGCAAAAGGGTTTATGAATTGCCCATGGATTTAAAATAAATTATTTTCTTAACATACATTTATAAGGGGAAAGGGGTTTGTGTTTTGTTATTTTTCTTTAAACTTCATGTTTTTAAAATGCAATTACTTGCCTCCTACTAGTGGGAATTTAATTTCTTCCTTTATAGTAATATATAGTTCTGAAATTCCAAAGGTTTCTGGTGCATTTCAGCTGTCACCTCAATTCAAAATCATGGAGTTCAGCAATATAAAGTATAATAAATTCAACTTGACCTAAGTAGAGGGTTTGAAAACAGCTTTCAAAAATAATATCTGTGTTTTTGTGTGAATAACAAACACAGAATCCTTTGCTTCTATGTTGCTTCCAAATATTATCTACAAAAATTTGTTCTGATGCTTGGATCTGATTGTATTAGTGACCATATTCCAAGAAATAGTGACCGTTTTAATGGAAAGGGATATGATTAGCTTCATGCCCCTTTAAAAATCATATAATGCAAGCTGTTTAGTCCTCACCTGATTCTCTATCTATACTTACATATTATGCCTTTCATTTTGGAGTTTGAACAAGGAAATCTTCATTTAACCAACATGAATATGCAATCACTGTGTGCATAGTGTAACCTTTAGCCCAAATTACAGCTGACCTGCTATTTAGTGCTTGCAGGTCTTTTTTGCGGGTTTTTTTTTTACACCAAAGTAAACTTTCCTCCAAGAGTTCACATTTAATCAATTTTTGTTTTGCAGTCTTTTGTAGATTGAGTCTTTTGTTAAGAAAGGACATCTTGTTTCCAAAACACACTGAAGTTAATCGCTGGCATCAGAGTGCCACCAAAAGGCAGGAAGAGAAATTAGCAAGTATATTCTGACCTTTACAAAGACACCTAAGGTTATGCACATAACATTTGCTTGTTTACTTTGCAAAATCAACAGTGAGTTGTAAACTCGGGGCTCGTAAGAATCTTGACGCAACTGAAAAAGAATCATTTGCAATCATGAAAAAAATGCAAAGCATTAGTATTTACACACACACACACACACACACTCCTGTTCTTGCACATAAAGCCTGTTATCTGCTTTGCTCTATACCTATCATGATGCAACTTTAATAACGGTAGCCAAGACTGCTCAGAAAATCACAGCTGTAGCTAGAGGCTACCCCCTCCCCCAAAATGAGGTGCTTCTCCAAAGCCTCACCTAGTGAGCTGAGTATTGGCTTATGCGTGAGAATAAGCAAACGAATCGATCGCGGCAGTAGGTTGATGGGTACTGGTCGTTTTGATGGATATGACTGTAAAAAAAAAGTCCAGATTGGTTCACAGTGGACCTCATACCATGTCAGCTAAAACCAAAGAGACACAAAAGTGACAGCTGTGGAGAGTACACTGCAGGCAGTCAATGGTTCCTGTGATTTATTGTTCCATCTGCCTTGCCGCTGTGAGGACAAGTTCCCCCTGATTTGGTTAAAATGAAAAGGACCTCAGAGAGCACAACGTGTTTTTTGAAAATGTGCAGAAACTATTTTTTTTATTCCTTGATTTATGTCCCTTTCCCCCTCCATAATGTTTGTGCCAATTGTTACCCAATAATGATTGCTGGAGGGAGGGGGGAGAGAATGTACATCTTCCTAACCATTCAGATCCCCCAGCCACCCAAAAATGAAGCAAGGAAAAAGAATAAAACTGCATTTTAAAACCAAACTTGAATTAAAAAAAAAAAATCTCCACTGTCTTAACTAAAGAGAAACAAGATTTTATGTTTATTTTTCAAAAAACCTGCGCCTGTTTCGATGAATTTCTTCAACGACCAGAAGCCTTTCCACTTGCAACGAAAGAAAGAAATGAAAAGTGCATCAGATCTCGCCTGAAATATGGAGACATTTGTCAGAGTGTTGCCTGCCAGAGGGGTGAAACTTTTGTTTCTGATTGTCGTGAGCTCCTTCATTCCCCAAGTATGACTGTTTTCAGTCATACAGCTTAGACTGAGAGGAGCCTGCCCTGCAAGAGTTTACATGTAAACTTTTGCTCTTTTTGACTTGAAAAGGAAATTTCCTTCATGTGGCTGATACAGCTTATTACCCCATTAAAGAGAAGCACTGCATGACACTTCTGTCACCATAACATGAAAGCCTAATCAACACTTAAAGGTGTAACACAACACAAATATTCTTGTTCCTTAGGGAACCTAAAGTAGCAGTTGGAGAAACATTTGGACCTTTTCTTTTTCCCCCTGTGAGAATTGAAGTATGCCATTGCAAAGAAATATGTTTAATGTTTTAATACATTTATGGGGCATAAATAATAGATGAAGCATTATCCAGTGCTCTCTCAGAATAAAGTTTTAACAAATCTGAGCAAATTGAATGAATCTCATGGAGTGATGTATTGATAATTTGCCGTGTGGATCACATGTTTGGAGAAAAATGGGTTTAAAAGCCTTGGAGACCTTTCCAATTCCTGCATATGTTATAATTCACGACTAAAAACAGCACAGACCCCATAATCCACAAGCAGGGAAGCACTCTCTGAATCGCATCAATGTTTAATGCCGATCAGCAAATTTTTCAGCAAATTTCCCATGAAAAGGCCTGTTGGTTTCGATGGGGCATGGAAAGTTCTGCTCTCTTTTGCCTTTACGCGAGGTCCCCAAAGTCCTGACCCCTGTGGCAGGAGCTTCCTGGCTGAAGGTTTCGCTAGGCCTCACAGGTCCAACCTTGGTGTCAAAAGCTAGCCTGTCTCCTGTCTCAGGATGTTGGTTTTACCTCTCAAGTGTTTCCTGAATTTGTGAAAATTCTTTTTCTGGCTGGTTATCTATAGTGTTTAAATGCTCAAAAAATATTTATCTTTTTGAGAGAGGGAGAAAAGGAGAAAGGGGAAAATTAGAGAGAGAGAGAGAGAGAGAGAGAGAGAGAGAGAGAGAGAGAAATGGGGGAGTGAATCATAGTGGCTACTGTTGAGCAAGGGATGGTCCCTGGAGGCCAGTTCTACTTTTGGAACATGTTATTGTCAAACAGAGGTCAACATCTTTTACCTCTTTTTTCCATTATTCAAAATAAGTATTGATGTTATGTTTTAGCTATTTAAAAGCCAGCTGCCTTGCTCATTTCAGTGCTTTTTTCCTCTGGTACTATTGTATGTGGTAATAGCTGGCCTGTGTATCGTCTTTCACAAAATCTTGCCTTTCAGGGTCTCAGTCTTCAAATGATATCAATCAAAATTTATGCAATTCAAAATCCATATGTATAGAGTCCCAGTTCACCTCATTTAATGATAATAGTAAACCACATGTTGTGTACATGTCTAAAACACTTTTCTGGTTCTTGACTGTATTAACCCTAGGGGCACTATGTTTTCGTACAGCTTGCCCAACTGAGCAGCATAATATATTGATTAATACTTGGCAACAACTGAATTCTTGAATAATAAAACTGTGAACAAGGCAAATGTATACTAATAAAACAAGGGGAGTGTCAATATTATTCCGGAACGTATGTTAATATAAATGACTCTAGAAGAATAGAGAACAGTGGAGATTTTTCAAGCAACAGCAGCAAAAGCCAAGAGTTGGATAGTAATTTATTTTTACTTCCTAACATGATGACTTTATTAAACTATCAGCATCACCTAGTGAAATGCACAATGCGAGTCTTCCCAAAGCTGAATGCTGCATCAGTGGCAATTGCACAAGTGTGAAAAGTTCACTATTGACACAAGACAAACTATAGTCAGAGAGTGACCATCCATGTGAATAAAATTGCTCTTGTATCGGCATGATGTGTAGAAATCAAAAATCTAAATGGGATTGGAGAACCTAGTTAAACAATGTCATACACAGCATCAGACAGGAACCCTTAATTACAAAAGGTATAACAGTCACAACTTAGTTTTGCTTCTAAGGACAAATGACTGTGACACTTGGCAGAGAAGAAGTGGAAATATTTCTTCAATTCACTTTGGCAAGTCTGAAAAACAGATCCCTTTATGCCTACTTCTACATTCCAGAAGCAGAACAATGCATGGTAATTTTGGAGGAAGCCAGGTTACAATCAGGATAGTGTGATGTCATCAGGAAGATGGGGGGGGGGGAGGAGACAGAGATGTTTGGATCATTTTTAGTTTTGAACATAGTTTGTGTAGGCTGGATTCCATGGCAAGTTCTCATTTTTTAATATGCTTAACATAATACAGAGTTCTAGTGGGGAAAAAAACACCAAGTAAGCCCAATATGCTCTTTTAAAAAGAGGAAGTGTTATTTTCCGAATGCGAAAAGCATTCAGATTCTCTTGGCTGATTCAAGCCTTTCGTACAAAAGCAAATACTGAAAAAAAAAAATTAAGCTGTATAATATTTCCAATAACTGGAAACAGTTCTTAAAACCGCAAGGTACATCAGCAAGGACTGAATCTGTGTCTTCCTTTAATGCCATTCACGTGAGTCAGAGCAGGGCAGGAAAGCTGTTGACAAATTAATACTTTAAGAAAATAAACTATGGTCATGTTGAACACAGAGCAACTTTCTCCTGATTAATTTGTGTTGGAGTCACTCCAGCCCTCATTGACAAAGCCCTGCAGTTTGTACAAATGTAATTTCCTAATATTTACACGAGGAAAGCCTCAGCAGTTAAGCTTTGCCTGCAGTGCGAGTTTTGTGGTTAGGGGGGGAAAAAAGACAATAAAAATACAGAGAGCTAATTGTAAGCACATTCGGGGGGAAAAATTTTTTTAACTCTCCTTCCTCCACAGCCCTATAAAAATGTGTTATTGTGTTGTGTTCAAAAAGAGCACAGTGTAGCCTCCACCTGGCAAAGTTTTAAGTAACACAACACTTAGTGCATACTACCAACTGAACTGCCTCAGTGAAGTGCAACACACACAAAACAAACCTGGAGAGCATTGAACAATATATCTGAAATTGCACTCTTCTCTAAAAAGCTGGCATAGCTTCAGATCAACCTGCGCAATTGCACGACCCATCTTACTTTGTGCCTTTCTTCACTGAGAATATTAGGCATTTGTACAACTGTATAATTTAATAAAATCTGAGTGGGAGACGAACTGCAATTATAGTCTATTGCTTTGTTTTAAGAATATTTTTTTTTTAAAATAACCTTTAGTTTTAATGAGATTTTTCTCCCTCCCCTTCAGTTTACACAATTTTCCAGATGCAAAATGAGCTTTTGGCTGTAAAATATTTTATCACATTGTCTTACACAATAAAGATTAGATGTTTTCGTGCTCTCCCAACTGCACTGCAATTATTTTTTAGTGTTTGCAAATCATAATATAATTTAAAAACCATATTTTATACCTCATCTAAAATACTTTTATAGTACCATTATGAAAAAAAAAAAATCCCTAACAACAATATCTATTTAACTGTTTTTTTAAGTGGTTGTAGTATGCTTGGTGTACTTTTGTGAGGGGAAAAAAGCATTGCTAAAAAGGCTTAGCTGTTTTTGAAAACAAATCTCTCTTGCAGCATCTTTGCAAAAATCCCTAGAATTTAATTCCCTTGACTAAAGAGCCCAGAGAGTCTGAATGTAAAAATAGTAGCCTTGTCATTTCACATTCATTAAGTGAAACTCAGAAATTAATAATGTAAAATATGCTTTTTAATTAGTCTTACATTCTGCCCAATGTACTTAAATGGGATCAGCAGCTCCCCAATGATTTTTTTCTTAATAAAGTATTAGCCTGTGATGCACAGGGGTTGACAGGTATGATAAACTGGAAAGTACTTTTCAAGGCATATGAATGTTACCAAAATAGTACTCTCCCATTTAAATGTAATTAACATCAGGGAGCAATATTACATGAAGAGAAGCCTGCAAGAATTTTATTTCAGGGTGGAGATTTTTTTTTTTTTCATTTCTTGCTTTATGAGTAGTTTGATGATTGCAGGCATGATTTTATAATTTAATTACCTTTGCTGAAAGCTAAGCTTTCGCTAATAGCTGGTCAACAGGATCATAAAGCAGTCTTGAAGAGTATTGAAACGAGACAAATCTTCTCTGATAACTTTAAATAGTAATAGGCTTTCATGTGTGGTCTCTTATAGATGGTCCCATACTGAAAAGCCCCACCCATCTTGGTGGCAGATTGCTGCATCTCCTGTGCTCTTTTCTAATTTAAAAATGCATTTTAATCAGACACAAATCTGTAATCAAACAATTTGTAAAAGAAACAGATTCTGGTTAAACCATAGCTTGCAGAAATGTTTACAAAGTGAAAAGTGTCCCCCCCCCCCAAAAAAAAAAAAATCTCAAATGGCATTAAACAAGTACTAACTAAGCATGCCCGAAACTTTCTCCCCAAATGACATGGCTTCTTGGAATTGCTATGAAGATAATAAAAGATCATTGTTTGTCTGCTGAATAGCATCCCCTAACTATCCAAATGTCAGTCGTGTTTACTTAAGATTGTGCCTGGTCTCTAAGTAACTGCATTCCCAAATGAAGCACTTTTAAAAGAGTAAACATGCAAAGCAACTCAAGTTCGGGAGAAGGCCACACATGCATGCACATGCTGAAAGCTATGTTCTGCAATGTATCTGTTATTATTACTATAGGGCTTTGTAAGAATGATCTGCCCTCAGGTTGTTAGGAGTAAACTCATGGAAAGTCATCCATATGAAGTGTGGATACAGTTCATGTAATGTACCATTTCCTACATTTTGCCATTCACATTAAGTTATGGTTTGTCTGTCTTCCAATTGCATCTCAATCCTTCTGACTCATAGATCCCTGTTTTCTCTAATGCATGCCACATTTCTAAACATGCACTGACGTTTCTATGTGTTTTCACACTACTCATCTGTTTGCTTCTGTTGATAACCACACTAGGTAATGTGTTTGGTAGCATAAAGTGTTTGTGACACTAATGCACTATGCTGCTTGCTAAATGCTTCCTCAAATGTACGACTCTCTAGCAACATTCATGCTAATTAAACTTAGTACATGTGACAGAATCTCTTTCGGTATGGGTGAGGGAAACATACAAATTTTGCATGAATTTTCTAACTTCCTCATCAATGGCTCAAGAGTTGCAGCTTCAGAATACAAGAAAAGCCAATCCAATTCTGGATTTCTTTTTATGTGCACCTTAACTGCTATACAATGAAACCAGCCACTCTTAAATGACCTTTTAATTATTAGTGAAGATGCCATTTGCTTGTATATCTACACGAGGAAAAATAAATATCCTCAAGTAGCCACAAGCTATTTCTTTAAAGAAGAAGCATTGCACTGGTTTAGAAAAGGATCTAGGAAAGTCCTAACTTAGAAATACTGGCGAGTGAATCTTCCAAGCATTCACTATGGAAACACAGCCATTCTTTTACCTCCCAAATCAGCATCTGTCTGGGGGAGTTTGTTTCAAGACCAACAAGTGTCTAGCTGGCAAAAACATTGAATTGGACTCCATCTGAATACCGGCACATCTTAAAATCTATGGAATGTTGCCCCTTCCTGATTTTGAAATTCCTAATGACTTTTGCAATTGAAGTCATTGTATGTGATCCCTCTCTTTGCTTATATTGGGAGATGCATATCCTGCTTCCCATGTACTAAATTTAAGACCATTTATAACATTTATAACATTTTTCAATCAGAAACAATATTGCATTACCCCTGAGAGGGCTATTTGATCTATCTATTTATTTATGAGTTCATGAATAAAAAAAAAACCCATCTAATTGATATGTAGAAATATAAGCTGTGCCATTTGTAAGTTTCCACTGAACTTATACTGCACTTGGGGATTCCCAAAAGTGCTATGTTACCTGTAGAAAACCACCTGCAATTTACTGTTATAGCTGAAATATTCATAGGTAAGCCTTATGTAAAGATCAGGGCTTAATATATGGGCATAATTCTCTCCCTATAAAGCAACTTTCAGGCAGTACATGTATGCCTTTAAGAAATCGGTGATGAATTACTTTGATTCAGAAATTAATATCTGCTTTACTTTCTTTTTCTTTTATGCTAATAGCCCAACTTTGTAATCCAGCTCCTACCATGTGTCATGCATTACAATACAAACTATTTAAAACTTTACAAACATACTCAGAGCCCAATCCTGAGCTCTTACCACTGGTCCTCCACGAGCGCTGAGTGTAGCAAACTTGCCATAAGGCATGTCTGCAGCTGTCAGCACTGGTCCACTGGCCAGTGCTGGGCTAGCACCAGTGGACTGCCGCTGCTCTGCTGCTCCACAACCACCCGAACCACCGGGCGGCGGAGAGGTAGGTGGGGGCATGTGGGGAGGCAGGGAGGAGACATTCTGGGGCAGGGAGAGGTGGGAGAGAGAGAGGGCGGAGAGAAGGTGTCCTGGGAGGAGGAAGCGGAGCAGGAGGGAAGTCGAACTGGAGAAGCACCACTCCTCTGCATCCAGAGCTCCGTGTCAGGCTGTGAGCCTGACATGGAGGCTCTTGATTCTACCACAGCCCAAGGGTTGCTGCAAAACTGAGTAGCCCCCAAGGCTACTTGCCTTACCTGGGGAAGGGGACTTTCGTCCCCTTCCCTCAAGGAGCTGCCAGTGGCCCTGTTGCATGCAGGATGCTGCAGCAGCCGTTCCAGTGCCATGACAGTCCCAGCACAATGGGCAGCTCAGGATTCGGTTTCTCAGCTTTCGTGGCTGGATGAGTTTAAAGCATAGTTTAACATGTTGCTTGAGTCTTAAAACTTTGTTTTTGTTTCCTTACAGTAGGTTGAAGAAAACTGAATATTTATGTTTTTAGGAATCATTTCATCTGTGTATATATATTCATATTGGGTGAGTCATGTGAATAGATCAACACCCTGAACTATAACACCAGGATATTTGGTTACCTAAAGTGATTTATTTGCACTTGTTCCCCGATGCAAGTTTTTAGAAGTCAGATACATGGTGGTTTAGCCCAATAAAGGTACAAATGAATCATTACCATTGGAAATATACTTGTTTCAGTCGTTAACGACACTGAGTGTGTACTCTTGGCACCAAGTACAGTTTCCAGTAAAGTTCTGAAAAGATTCAAGATCTATGAAGACCCCCCACTTTTTGACCCATTAAGGACTCAAGGACATAAATTTGGAATAGTGGAGTCCTGCTTCCCCCTGCCCTGATTCTTCCTAAATCTTAAAATCCCCAGTGCTGCCTACTTCCCCTCAGCTTGGCAGCATTTAAGAGATTTTTCCTGTTTGCATTGCTATTTTAGATGTAGTAAGGAAAAAACTTGTTATATAAAGATTTTTTTTAATACATCTATATATCTAGATAATATAACAGATGCCATAACATCTTGACCCTAAACGTGTTTACTAAGAAATACATTTTCTTGCTACCAAGGGGATTTTGTTTCCAATTCCAAGCATTTAGGGTTGGGCTGGACATTTAGTTTCCGGATAAAAAGCATATGAAAAGTTCAAATTGCAAGTGTTTCACAGGGGGAAAAAAGAACATTCAGGACTTAGCTAAGCAGAAGATGACTTGAATATATAATTCCACACAAGACAGTTTAATGTATCTCGTAGTTACATGTGTGCCTCTGAAGTAAGATAAACTGAATGACTGTCATTTGTACAAAATTTCAGTTCTAGTTAACTAGTATCAAAATGCTATTTTAATGCAAAAAACTGCAAGGCGAAGAAACACACACAAATCTAGAATGAGGAAGACAGAACACCTCTTACTGGGGATGTGCTTATTTTTTTTGGACGGATCAACTACATTTTCCTCGCACTACCCTCTTAATGGATAATCCAAGAAATGGCATTTACGCCTGTGCTAGAGGGATTGTGTGTTTGCTAATTGGCTGAAGTTTACATGCTGCAGTGGCTGGAGACAAAGAAATAAAGAAATGCAGGACAAATTCTTAGGATACAGGGTGGTGATGGGAGGACTGATGTGATCCATTCTGAACACGTTGGCTCACGTTAACGCTGGCCAATCAATCACTCTTAAGTGCTATTCATCATTCAATCAAAAGGAGACAGAACATGTATATTATTTAGACAAGTTTGGAATCATTTTAGGTTGCAGAAGGTCAGAGGAGCCACCTTTTGAATCATCACAAAGAGATAGCAAATTGTTCAGAAACTGTAACAACCCTTTATCTGTGAACCAGGCTAATAGGCATGCAGTACGTAGTGCAATACATTCGCTCAGGGCTAAAATAAATAAAACTGCAATTGTAGACCAGCTCCTACATAAATAATAAGTGTATGAATAAGCCAATATGGTTGTAGGATATTTTGGTTAATACAGTTATCTAAACTGACAGGGAATTTTCACTCTGTTGGTGACATCTGAGCAGCGTTGCAGCTCTCATTGGATCACAACATCTCCCCATCATTTCTTTCTTTCTTTAAGCAGAAGAAACCTCATCCTGTCATTTTTGTAGTGAAGGCACAAAAATAATAAAGGAAAAGCACAAAGGTATCATTTTATTGCAGAGGAATCCTCAGTTAGTATCCTCCATAGCATCTGCTAAAGGAACCAGGACATGATCGCTCAAGGTCTGTCTGAAACCACCCAGGAAACCAAGATATGCTTTTTTGAACTTCCTGGAGAAAGGACAGGGTACATTGCAAGAAACAAGTGATAATTAGGATAGAAACCGGTTTCATTCTATAGCCACAGAATCCCTAATGCCTAAACTGGGTTTGGTAAATTCTGACTAACGTCTATAACACGGGTGTCAAACTTGTTTCATGCAGCGGGCCGAAGAGCATCCATGATGCCTGCTGAGGGCCGGAAGTGATGTAATAAAACAGGAAGTAATGTCATTAAGCAAGTCATGACAAGAAATAACTTTTTTCACTTAGGGACTCATGAGCTTGCAAACAACAGAAGAGAAAATACACAAATCTTGATCATATTTTCAAGATAAGGGAGAGCCCAATTATCACATGGGCAACTCAGCCCAGTGAACCTCCAGCAAAACTCAGCAGCTGAGAGCAGTTGATAGTGGTGCTGGGAGAAATCAAGGGCCAAATAAAGAGGTTCCAGGGGCTACATCCAGCCACAGGCCTTATGTTTGTTACCCCTGATCTATAACCTAAATTGGTCCTTCCGAGCACCTGCTTCTAAGAAGGCATTGGGCAATGAGATAGTCTATTATAATGAACACCATGACTGTTGACCTTTCCTTCTAGAAAACATATCCAAAGCTCTTGGTAACTTATTAAAAAAAAGTTTTTTTAAAAATATTAGCACAGTTGGGAGCATGAGAACCATCATTATCATTTTTACAAACAGAATGGTGATTATGGATTTGGCAGTCTGTCTCACCTGTCCACCTATTGCAAGTTCCCAGTGTTCCATCACACTTTAATTGAATTTTAGTGGAAATGCAATAGGAGAAACTAAATTTAATGTTCTCTATGATACAAGTTGAGAGGGGCAAAACCTAGCCCTCACCTAAAATTCCAGGTTCACCAGGGCAGATCTAGCCCCCAGTACAATGGTGTCTCTAGATATAGACCTTTACTTTTTCAGTGCTATTGGCATATATGTTCCATCATATAAGCAGAACTGAATCATACACTTGGAGAAAACGTAACGGAGAGGCCAATGCCCATCAGTTCTGACAGTGGATGATATGGCTTTCACTGACAGCCCCTCCCTTGGTAGTGAAATCAGTGTCTGTGAAAAGAGCATACAGGAATGTGTACAAAATGCACCGAGAGCTATTTTCCTTACACTAAGTCTTACCGGCATGTACCCATAGTCTGTCATAATGACAGGGATTTTGTAAATTTCTCATAGGTTTTCAGTATTGTCATAATTTTCTCTAATTCAACAAGGATTGGTCACTTTCATGGCCACTTCAAGAGGCTGAAGCCTGAAACTAATCTTGGTCTAACTTCAAAATCAGCTGTGCTATCAAACAACAAAATTACATGCGTGGTCAGTATGTATAGCAAATTGACATGGCAGTTGCTTCACCACAGTGGATCCATGGGTTTTTAGGGTACAAGTTGGCACTTTGTAAAGGCAGTAATGCAGTTTGTGTGTTTCTTTAGCTACATCTGCTAAAGTGAAAGGTGATCAGGGTTTACTGGAAGTTGGCTCCCCAAGTATTGGTACCGGCTTCAGGTGTTACTGGGTAAGGCCCAGTTCTGGTGCAACGTGGTTGCAGCTCACCAGTGCTTATCTTCTGTGATTTTCCAGATGATGTAAGAATATTAAAAACATATAGTTTGCAAAGATGCAAAGTTGCATTAAAAGAGTCATGCTGACTTCCTTGTAATCAGAATGTGCATGCTTTCATGCTTCTTTCCATACAATCCTACCTTTCCCATATGGTTGCTGACTATATTCTTACATTACAAAGAGTAGCATGAGCTCCTATGGAGGATCCGTTGCTTCTATAAGAATCAAACTTCAGATAGCCCCTCTGACTGGTTTCTCTTTGGGAATATGGTAGCTATTCTTTTGCTTCTGTAGGTGCTTTAATATTGTACAGATTTTGTTTTCCGTTGAAGAAATTTGCATTAGAAATAGTTAGGAGTCATACATTTCACACTATAAGGAGAGTTGAGGTATGTGCCAATTTCTAGAATCATCTTTGACTTCCAGAGGAATTTCACATAGCGAGTTTGCTTAGCAACCTCTCTGGAACTGATTAAACCACTCTCATCATTGGTTTGATAGCAAATTGCATCCAAGATTTTACTTACAACCCACTTTAAATAAGAATATATGTAATTCAAAAAATTCTAATACAGATATTTCCAAAAATGGACACCAGATGGGGCTACAAAAATCATCAAATAAAAAGTAATGGGAAACAGTCTATTTCCATTTGGAAAAGCAATTCATTTAAAAAAATTAAATAGGATTCTTCTTTTCTGTTTTAAGACATCAATGAATCTGTTCATAATGGGCTTTCGTAAACTGATTATCCTTGATAATCTCATTACTTGAAATTATCTTGCTTTTCTAACATGGTAGATTTTTAAATACCTTTTATTTCAGTTCCCTCTGGGCATGTTGCAGTGCAATTTACTATTAAGCAACATAATTATCTATCTCAAACCTAAGTGCTTAGGAGTTAAAAGAATCAAGGCACAGCTATTGAAACTATGGAGAAAATGACCCCACTACTGCCAAAGTAGAAGGGAGAACATTCTATTCTTAACAGGAAAAATAATTAAGAACTCCCATTTTTCAAAAGTCATGATGATGCAAGGTGAGATGGACAACTTAATCCTAATGATAACTGCTTTAGGGCCCAATCCTATTCAACTTTCCAGTGCTAGTGCAGCTGCAATGCAGCCCTTAGATAAGGGGCAAAAATGTTTGCTTACCTTGAGGAAACCTGCATGATTGCCTCCCCACTCAAGGATGCAGCACTGTGCCCCATTGGCACAGCTGCATCAATGCTGGAAAGTTGGATAGGATTGGGCCCTTAACTACATAAATATAACCACAGGCTGACAAGTAAAGAAGCACTGTGATACTAGCACGACTGCTTGGCAGACCAGTCTTAGGCATACTTGCTTCACCTTGTTCAAAACAAAGTGACCCTCAAGTCTACCTGTATATTAAGATCATCTGGGAAGGCCTTACATTTTGTCCCACCACTGCCACAAGTGCAATTGGTAGGAAAGCATGAGAAGTCTTTTCTGTGGCCACACCCAAGCTGTGGAGCATTCTGCCATAAAAGATCCATCTGGCTCCTGCCCTGAGTCTATAATGACTTTTTGCCAACTTCTGAAGACCTTTTTACTCCAGCAGACAGGAGGCCTGCTGGATGTTTAACACTGGCCAGTGTTCTAGTAGCCAATCATCTGCCGCTTTTGTTGTTTTATTGTTGTCATATTCAACATTTTTTAAGTGTTATAAGCCACCTGAGTTGCTTTTTAAAAGTGGGATATAAATGTTTCTGTTAATAGCTATAGAGCAGCAGTAGTAATAGTAGCAGTAGCAGTACTCTGGTAGTAGTGATGGTGGTAGTAAGTATGCATAAGATTTGCAGCAGTCACTGTTCCCCCCACTGTTAAATATGCCTGAACCCATGTTAACTACTCCAAACCCCATGGGGAATGTTGCACAAAGGAGATTCTGGACTGTTCTCTTCCAGAGCCTTTTAGGATCTCCGACAATGGTCTACCATTGGCTTTGCCCTCCTGCCTCATCTATCCTGAACATTGCTGGGCATGAGGTGGGAAAAGCCTGCATCTAGGAAACAAAAGTCTTGGATTGATATTCAAGGAATTGCATTTACTAACTCAATAGAAAACAGATACAATAGATTTAAGCACAGAACATTGGCAGTTCCAGGTCCTTGGCAGATGCACAAAACACTTCGTTGCAATGGCAAGGGTACAGCGAGAAGGTGAAAAAAAGGAATTGACACACAGCTGCCACGTCTGGATAAATTCAGTCCGCAAGTGGGCATCTGAATCCCAGGTGGCCAGTTATGGACTTGCATTTGGGTGTACTAATAAAGCAGGCAGCCACGGAGCATGTTCTGAACTTCAAGGCACAAGAAGATGAGCTGCCAAGTAGGAACTGATTTTATGCTTCTGATAGAGGCTTAAGCAATTAAGAAGTATTGGTTGTTTTTTAGAAAGGAAAAGAAAAAGCTTAAATCTGCATTTTATGTATGGAAGTTTGCAGCCGTAATGGGATTATGATGTCAGCAAAGGGAGAGAAGTTTGCAGCTGCACTGGGTTATGGAGGTAGCAAGCAGCTGTTAAAATAGAGAACTAATGGTGATTAATTCTTATTATGTGTTTGAATATCTCACAATGAGTTCAGGACCCAAACCATCCCAAAGGAGGGGAAATTAAGGAAGAAGAATTTTTTAAGAGGGAAATATTGAGGGAAGGCTTTTTTTAAAAAATGAATCTGTGACCTATTCTGCATCCTCTTCAACCACTTTATTAATATTTAAATACTCCAGAAATTGGTGCTTAAATTATAACATCCAGTGCAATTATTAGTTACCAAAAGAGAGAGAGAGAGAGAGAGAGAGAGAGAGAGAGAGAGAGAGAGAGAGAGAGAGAGAGAGAGAGAGAACTAGCCTCATGCTTTTATAATTTCAATTAAGTATTATACAGGCTGGGAAATTACCTGGGTCCCCTAACACCTGCACGTGCACACACACACCGAATAAACTAAGAAACATTCATTTCAATTGTTTACCACATATGTAGTGAGGAGTAGGAGTTTGCACACACCGATTGAGCAGACGCCCTTGCGAAGATCCATCATCGATTCCCAGTTAGTTAGCTCCACTGACAGCAGTGTTTGCATGCTGCGCGGTGGAGAGATGAACTAATCATTCTGTTGAGCTAGGCTGGTGGATAGTGGGGAATCTTACTGAAATGCCTCCATGAATTACCAGCCAAATTTTGATTCACTCCTGCTCCCCTTATGGTAGAGCTCCCCATTTTTACAGCTCAAGGTTTTCTTCTAGCAAAACGAAGTGGGAGGCAAATGCAGATATTATAACAGAAACAACAACAATTACTATACAACTGAAGTGGTCTAGCATAGAAGGGTAGAAAACTACCTCACATTCCCAAGATCTTTAACAGAAGCTGGTGTAATCTTGTAAACCATGTCGAGTGTTGCATAGGATGCCACTAATAAATGCAGTAAACAAGTACATAATGAAACAACTATAAAACTTAATGGCCCAATCCTATAGAACTGTTGCATCATCAGAACTTGCATTCTGTCAGCACAGCACACCTTAAGGTTGTCACATAATGAGATAAAATAATAATAATAACTAAGTATTTATATACCATCTTTCTGGTCATTGGATTACTCCTCTGACTTTATTCAAGGCAGTTTACATAGGCAGGCATTTCTAAATCCCTCAAGGGGATTTTTACAATCATAGAAGGTTCTCTCTTTCAAGAACCAACAACATTTCAGATGGATCTTCCTGGTCTGATCTCACTTCTGGCCTCCAGTTGCCTCCCATGCAGGCTGACAAGCAGCTCCTTCATCTCTCACATGGAGACACTTCTTTGTTCACAGCAAAGAGCAGGTGGAATAACTCAGCTTGCCTTGTCAGCCGCTTCAAGGTCTCGCTGTTCAGGGAGCTGTCGGTGGCCTCAAACTAGCGACCTTCCGATGTTATCTTCGGGCTACCCTCTAGACCAGACCTCCTGCCCATAGATGCACCATAGAGTGCAGCCTGGCTGCCACCACAGACAGTGGGTGGTGACAGCCAGGTGACAGCAGCCTCCACAGGAGCCCCAGTGCTGGTAAATTGGTGGAGGGGAAGGGCAGTGAGCAGAATTGGACTGGGGGTGAGTGGAATGGGCAGGGACCAGGGCAGGAGCGGGAGTGTGCCAAGGGAAGGAGGGGTTCAGTTAGTGGCAGCAGCTGCTCCACCAATATCCTATCCCCCTTTCCCACCTCAATATACCTAAGTGGGTTTCACCAGCTAAAATTGCAGCAGAGGCTTATCCAAAGGCAAGGGAACAAATGTTCCCTTACCTTGAGGTGACCTCTGTGATTGTCCCAGAGGTGCACCCAGGATGCAGTGTGCACTTCAATGGCATGACTTCATTGGTGGGGGGCAGGGATAGATAGCATTGGGCTGCTAGTTATGTGCTACTTCTGGTTATGCAATTTCAGTCATTATCCTTCACACACACTCCAGGTAGTACCTTATCAGTATGCATCAGCAGGTAATTAGTATTCATGTTTAGTCAAACATTATAATCAACCTAGTTGGGATGGCACAAGTCCTACTTGCTGGCGTAAGTCCAGATGGACCCAGTTAGATGCACTGAAGTGGGATGGCCTCCAATCATTTGGTTAAAGAAGACTATAATGTTTCTTAAATTTTGTGATGAAAAATGTTCAGAGTTGCACCAGTTCTTTCATCATGTAGTCTTGTTTCATAAAACAGGCATTCTGAGGCACGAGCTGGCCAACGAACCTGGTCATGCGTCAGTGCTGTCTGGAGGCTGCAAGGCATTCTGGGACATGACATGGCTAGTGGCATGAATCCTTCAGTGCAGAAGGAGAAGCAGAAGTGAACAAGAGATACAAGAAGGATAGAAAAGCAGCAAAGCAGAAAGTAGAGATGAGGAAGACTGGCAAGGGGTTGAAGAAGCAAGAAGGCTTCATAGAGAAGCAAAAAGAGAGATGTCGAGCCAGTGGAGAGCAAATAAAAACAGAAGAGGAGGTAGTAGGTAATTTTTTGCAACAACATCTGGGGCAAGAGAGTGAGTAATGTTTCAATGGCTCTAGTCCCACAGACCAGCCATTGCCTGGCAGGAAGTGTTCTCCTTCTTCCAGAGTATCCCCATTTTTCCTAGGTTCTGCCTCCTGTTTTTCTTTGCTCTCCACTGGCTCGACATCTCTCTTTTCGCTCCCCTTTGAAGCATCCCTGCTTCTTCAACCCACGGCCAGTCTTCCTCACCTCTACCTTCTGCTTTGCTGCTTTTTGACCTTTTTTGTATCCCTTGTTCACCTCTGCTTCTCCTTCAGCAGGTCCCTCATTCAGTCTGCCTCTCCCATGCTTCTCCCTTGCTTGCCTTTGTCCCTCTCCTTCCACCTACTTCCCTGCCCCTTGCTTGCTCTTTGCTTCTTCCTTCCTCTTTCTAGTTTGCCCTGCCTCTGTTAAGTTCTCAATTCCCTTGAAGCCCTCTTCCTCAGTTAAAGTGGCTGACCACGGTCCCTCCCTTCACAGTGCTCAGTGATGATGTCACTGCTTGGTGTCATGGATTGAATCAACTGCCATTTTGGAACATTCCCTGGCCTCTCAAGATGCCACGGGGCCATGAGACATTTTACAGCTGAACATTTTGCATTGAACTTTTTACAATTCTTGGCATGCCAAGTGTTACCAAGATCCATGACCACTTTAGTTTCAGCAGTGAATCCCCCATTTGATTTGCTACTGGTATAGCAGGAAAACGTCCTTCTGTTTTCACTGCTCTCTCTTGTGCATTGTCTTCTGAACTATGATGCTCTTTGAATTGGAGAGAAGTGTACATTTGGAGAGTCTAAAAACAGATAGACTGTGAAGGTTGTGAGAAACTTTTCTAGCAGTGAAAAGTACTGAACTGGTACAAGCTGTTTAATGGCAGGGTGCCGAGAGCTAAAGGGGAATTTGGTGAGTTAGTCAGGGACCAGATGATGTATGATCATAAATTGGAAGAATGAAAGGTAAGAGTTGTGGTTTATAAAATAAGTTGCTGCCAGGCTGGGAAAATGAAATTAAAAACCAGTGGTTTTTTCTTTTCTTTTTTTATACATTGGCTTACTCTTTCCATCTTACAATGAATTCAGAATATACTGAATTGGACAACTCACAAAATGTGTCAACACGTTTCATAGCTGGGCATGAAAGTCAAAAACAGGAGGGACTGAAATTGAAATGAATCTAAATCTATTAACTCAATGCCAATGGAGTTGCATGGCTACCACTGCCTCAAGCAAGGAAGATTTGGATCTGCCACTACTGGTTTCAGTTTTGGGGGGTCCAGAAATAATTTCCTAAGGAGTGGTCTCACAATTGCTTCCTACAAGGCTACTGGGATAACTCATCATCTCATAGAGGCATTAATAATAATACTCAACTGGTCAACCTCTTCTGCTAATTGTTATTACCCACGAGGGACTAGACCAAGCAAATGTGGTGGGACACACTCTTGCAAGCACCTTGTCCATGTTTTCATGTTGAAACAACTGAAACTCATCCAAGAAAACATGATTAGGTGGTACACTGGGCACTTTACTTCAAGCTGAGGAACAGGAGGTATCCAAGTCCAGGTGGTGGCAAGTGATTTTGTCCTGGAAGTGATTTGCAACCATGTCACAGCATTCTACTGAGGACTTCCTTGTGTTACCATTCGAAACAAACTGAAATAGGCACTGAGCCAAATGGAAAAGCTCCATTGCTCTCCCAAGGATGCAATGTTGGTGGAGAAGTTTGTGGTACAATGTTATTGCTTCACCATCATCACTCTAAAATGTGTTTTTCCTTGTCACACACAACACTTTGTGTGCCACCTGCAATCTAGCCATCTCCTTGCCTGATTCGTTATCTCTAACTACTCAGTATACCAAGAAGCCAGTTGAGCTCTGAAAGTAGGAAAGTGTTTAGAAGCCATCATTTCAAGTTCAACTCCATATCCCACAGGACAAACAGGACTTCTGCAAAGCATTTGCTATGTCAACTGCAAACATCCCACGGGCCTTCAGGAATTCCTCAGATACCATCAGCTTATGAGGAATGCACCTTTCTAATAGAGCCCTATAGAGGGGAGTGCTCACTGCAAGTCTAAACCTCATCCAAAAAGTGGTCTGGCCACAGCAAAGGACCCTGATCACCTTCTTCCTGATTAGTTGAGAACACCCAGTGGAGATTTATTAACCATTCCGGTCCACCTGGAGCTGGGAAGAGGTTATTGATTACTGAAAGTCTTCCATCAGCCATAAGGCAATGATATTAAAACAAAATCATTGCTAATTTTGAATGGTCAACCTGTTGAAACTTTAATCGCTCTTCTAAGATACATGAAAACTATCTTTCCTGAACTTATAAGTTCACATTGCAGCTTATTTTAAAATATCCTTGCCTCTTTTCGCTTCTAAGATTCCTTATATTTTTCAGACCACTCTCATCGTAGGAGAGAAGGCTGCCTGTCCCAGTGGAGCAACATGAAGGTTAGAAATCTTCATGTGAACTTCCTGAAAAGGAAGCAGATCACCACTTTAAAAAAAACAACATTTGGACAGGAACTTACAGCAAAAAAAGTCTTAATGCATATATGAGAAAGAGATGTCCTAATAAAAATTTTTATTTGGCATTTCTTTCATATATGCCATTTTCAAACTTCATGTAAATTAGCAGATCATGACATTTGTTTTTTACTATACAGTTGTCCTAATGAGACATCTGAGGTGGCCCAAGACTTCCCAGTGCCTGAAGCAGTGTGCCAAAAGCTGCCCCCCCCCCTTATGTGGGTTTTGAAAAAGGAAGAGGGGAATGGATAGGAAGTATGGAAGAGAAGAAAATGGGGAGCTGGACCCTCAGAGACAATCATTTCCATTTCATTTGCCTATTCCTTTTCGTAAATCCAGGAAGCTGGAGAAGGAGTAGGAGCAATAGATATAACCAGCTGGAGAGAGATAGAAGTCCCTGCCAATCCACCCACTTTGGCCTCATGGACAGATCTGCGCTATGAGACATTCTAGGCATCATTATCATCTTGTATCTGTTTCTCATAGCAAGGGATAGATCAGTGCTAGCTTTGAAAGTTGGGAGGGAGGTTATGATTTATTTCCATAGTTTACTGGAACAAGTTTCTATGTCTGCTTTTCTTCTCTGCCCAATTGGATTAAATAGAAAGAAAGAAAGAAAGAAAGAAAGAAAGAAAGAAAGAAAGAAAGAAAGAAAGAAAGAAAGAAAGAAAGAAAGGGCCTGCAACCCTCCAGACCCCTGGTGGGGGAAAGCAAATAGCAACCCCCCCCCCCCCACTGAGAACCTATAGATCAAGAAAGTCAGCAGGGGAGCTGAGCCCATATCATGACTAGTTTGCTCCAGTGCTCTCACCCGAAACATTTAACTTCTCTATGTAAAACATAGAAGTTTTTTTTTGTAGCAGGAGATTATTTTTAACTATGGAAATGTATTACCCATCAAATTGTATTCTTTAGTGAATCCACTGTGGAATGGGGTATGCAAAAGAGTATCATCTCTGTTGAATGCTTAAGACCATCTTGTCACATCCAAAGACACAAGTGGCCCAATCCTATCCTGGGCACGTCTAGTAGGCATACCAGCGAAAAGGCTGGAGCCTCAGGGAAGCCTCAGGGAAGCCCGCCGGACAAGGAAAGTCTGGGTTAGGGGAACAGGGTTAGGGGGTGGGGGAGGGTAGGGATGGAGTGAAATGGGGCTGGGGTGGATGGATTGGACCTGGGCAGGGAGTAGGATTGGCGGCAATATCACTGGCAAGTTGACCCATTGTGGGCGAGTTGATCCATGGGCCCAGGATGACCCATTTCAGCTCCTGGGCTTACCCCAAAGAGACCTTCAGCTGAAATTCCCCTGTGGGATACAGCAAAGCCAACACTGCTGCATCTCTACCTGGGAATTTAGTTAGAATTGAGCTGAAAACCAAAATGTATTATGGTAAAGAGTAAAGGTGATTCAAAGAAACAAATCTCAGAATAAGTGACACCACTAAAAAGTATTCTTCTGTCCTTAAAGTTTTAACAGAAACACTACAGACATATTTATATGGAAGTAAATTGCATGAGAAGACTTTCAAGCAGTACATTTTGCACCACCTGATATCTCCGAGTCACTAACATAATGTTACCTTGCAGGAAAAGATGTAGTTCTAAACCCATTAAAGAATGTGTTCTGATAATCTCTGCTGTGACCTGAGGCAGCATAGTACAGGATATTGCATTCTCAAGAGAGCCTCTCTTCTGAAGCTGTATGAACTCAGAGGAGTATCTCCCAACACACCCCTCCCTGCCTTTGGCTTCCTGCCCAGGTTCTCTGCCTGTGAGGCACTTGTACAACATGGCCTACCGCAGAGCACCTACCTGCACTGGGTGTCTCAGAGATCGCCTAGATGACAGAATCTTGCCTACGTTTTCCTGTATATACACACATAAGGAGAGATAGAAACCGATACTGAGCACTGACCTGATGCCAGCCTTGTCCATTGAACTATTTTTCCTCCTCTTGTTAAATTGTGTTTGTGGAACAACAAACCTATGCGTCTTTATGAAGCATTAAATGTATTTTGCCCCTTCTACTTTTTTTCTCTGAAATGAGTAGTGGGTGTGGCTACACACATGAGCATCTGTGCGTACTTCCAAATATTTCCGTATGATTTTAATCCTATCGGGGTTACGGAGACATCTGGTTTCTTAGGTTGGCACCAAACTCCGTTGATGTCATCCTTGTATTGGCAACCTTCAGTCTCGAAAGACTATGGTATCGCGCTCTGAAAGGTGGTTCTGGCACAGCGTCTAGTGTGGCTGAAAAGGCCAATCTGGGAGTGACAATCCCTTCCACACTGGGAGCAAGTGCAGTCTGTCCCTGGTCTGTCTCCCTGGCTATGGGCCTTCCTTCTTTGCCTCTTAGCCTCAGACTGTTGGCAAAGTGTCTCTTCAAACTGGGAAAGGCCATGCTGCACAGCCTGCTTCCAAGCGGGCCGCTCAGAGGCCAGGGTTTCCCACTTGTTGAGGTCCATCCCTAAGGCCTTCAGATCCCTCTTGCAGATGTCCTTGTATCGCAGCTGTGGTCTACCTGTAGGGCGCTTTCCTTGCACGAGTTCTCCATAGAGGAGATCCTTTGGGATCCGGCCATCATCCATTCTCACGACATGACCAAGCCAACGCAGGCGTCTCTGTTTCAGCAGTGAATACATGCTAGGGATTCCAGCACGTTCCAGGACTGTGTTGTTTGGAACTTTGTCCTGCCAGGTGATGCCGAGGATGCGTCGGAGGCAGCGCATGTGGAAAGCGCTCAGTTTCCTCTCCTGTTGTGAGCGAAGAGTCCATGACTCGCTGCAGTACAGAAGTGTACTCAGGACGCAAGCTCTGTAGACCTGGATCTTGGTATGTTCCGTCAGCTTCTTGTTGGACCAGACTCTCTTTGTGAGTCTGGAAAACGTGGTAGCTGCTTTACCGATGCGCTTGTTTAGCTCGGTATCGAGAGAATGAGTGTCGGAGATCGTTGAGCCAAGGTACACAAAGTCATGGACAACCTCCAGTTCATGCTCAGAGATTGTAATGCAGGGAGGTGAGTCCACATCCTGAACCATGACCTGTGTTTTCTTCAGGCTGATTGTCAGTCCAAAATCTTGGCAGGCCTTGCTAAAACGATCCATGAGCTGCTGGAGATCTTTGGCAGAGTGGGTAGTGACAGCTGCATCGTCGGCAAAGAGGAAGTCACGCAGACATTTCAGCTGGACTTTGGATTTTGCTCTCAGTCTGGAGAGGTTGAAGAGCTTTCCGTCTGATCTGGTCCGGAGATAGATGCCTTCTGTTGCAGTTCCAAAGGCCTGCTTCAGCAGGACAGCAAAGAAAATCCCAAACAAGGTTGGTGCAAGAACACAGCCCTGCTTCACTCCGCTTCGGATGTCAAAAGGGTCTGATGTGGAGCCATCGAAGACAACAGTGCCCTTCATGTCCTTGTGGAAAGATCTGATGATGCTGAGGAGCCTGGGTGGACATCCAATCTTGGGGAGAATCTTGAAGAGGCCGTCTCTGCTGACCAGGTCGAAAGCCTTTGTGAGATCTATGAAGGCTATAAAGAGTGGCTGTCGTTGTTCCCTGCATTTCTCCTGCAGTTGTCTAAGGGAGAATACCATATCAGTGGTGGACCTGTTGGCTCGGAATCCACACTGCGATTCTGGATAGACGCTCTCTGCAAGTACCTGGAGCCTCTTTAGTACAACTCGGGCAAACAGCTTTCCTACAACGCTAAGGAGAGAGATGCCGCGGTAGTTGTTGCAGTCACCCCTGTCACCTTTGTTCTTGTACAGCGTGATGATGTTTGCATCCCTCATGTCTTGAGGTACTCCACCTTCTCTCCAGCAGAGACAGAGGATTTCATGCAGCTCAGTGACGATGATCTCTTTGCAGCATTTTAGGACTTCAGCAGGGATGCTGTCTTTTCCAGGTGCCTTGCCAAAGGCAAGGGAGTCCAGGGCCACATGAAGTTCTTCTAGAGTTGGTTCACTGTCAAGCTCTTCCAGCACAGGCAGGCACTCAATGTTGTTCAGTGCTTCTTCGGTGACTACATTTTCTCTGGAATATAGCTCAGAGTAGTGCTGCACCCAGCGTTCCATCTGCTGCGCCCGATCCTGGATGACCTCGCCTGTGGCAGACTTCAGAGGGGCAATTTTCCTCTGTGTTGGACCTAGGGCCTGCTTGATACCATCATACATCCCCTTGATGTTGCCCTTGTCAGCTGCTATCTGTATCTCGGAACAGAGCTGGAGCCAGTAGTCGTTAGCACATCTCCTGGCAGTCTGTTGGACTTTGCTGCGAGCAGTTCGGAGGACCTGCAGGTTGCGCTCACTGGGACAGGCCTTGTATGCTGCTTGAGCTCTCCTCTTTTCCTCAATGACTGGTGTCAACTCCTCAGAGTGGGCTTCAAACCAGTTTGCCGCCTTGTTGGTCTTCTTGCCGAATATGGACAAGGCGGTGTTGTAAACGGTATTCTTGAAATGTTCCCATCTGTTGGATGCGTTTGCGTCAGCCGGGCCTGGAAGAGATTCCTCAAGCGCTTGTGCAAATTCCTCCACTTTTCTCTGATCCCGGGTCTTGCTGGTATCAATGCGAGGTCTTCCTTCCTTTTTCGTGTGATACAGTCGCTTTGTTTGCAGTTTCACTCTGCTGCACACCAGGGAGTGGTCAGTGTCGCAGGCAGCACCATGATAACTGCGTGTGATCTTGATGCTGGGAAGGCTGGAGCGTCTGGTGAGGATCAGGTCGAGCTGGTGCCAGTGCTTTGATCTTGGATGTCTCCAAGAGACTCTATGTTGGGGCTTTGTGTTGAAGAACGTGTTGCTGACACAGAGACCGTGATGACAGCAAAACTCTAGCAGGCGTTGGCCATTTTCGTTCATCCTCCCAGTGCCAAACTGACCTAAGCAAGTGGGCCATGAACTGTTATCAGCACCAACTCTAGCACTGAAATCGCCGAGGATGAACAATGGCTCTTTTACAGGGATTTCTTGACAGTGGTGGCCAGGTCATCATAGAATTTGTCTTTGGCTTCTGCTGGAGATGACAGAATCGGTGCATAAGCACTGATGAGAGTGACAGGTCCTGCTGATGACTGGAGCTGCAGGGACAAAATTATTTCACTTCCCACAGTAGGTGGGATGATGGATTTCAGCAGGGTATTTCTGACCGCAAAGCCAACGCCATGTTCCCTGGTTTTGTTTGGTGGTTTTCCCTGCCAGAAAAATGAGAAATTTCTCTCCTTGACAGATCCGGAATCTGGCAGCTTTGTCTCTTGAAGGGCGACGATGTCCATCTGCAGTCTGCTCAGCTCCATGTCGATGACAGCTGTTTTGCGTGCGTCGTCTGTTTCTTGCAGGTCATCAGAGAAGCCAGGTGTCATTGTCCTAACATTCCAGGTGCCCAGCTTTAGGGCAGTAGTTTTCTGTTTTCTGTTGCATGGTGCAGAGTTGTCGATCCGCTTGTCGGTTTTCACCCTAAACCCCACGCACCCCATGAGGTTAACGGACCGTGGCGAGGCAACACCTTACTGGCTGGGGACTGCCCAGCTTAAGGCGGGCGGTAGCTGCCCAATGAGATGCAATGATCTCTCCCACCGTCGGAAGCAGCCCCTGGCGTCATGCTCTACGCCAATCGAGCAAAGACTTATAACCGGTAAACTGCTGCTTCCCGTGTTGTGCCGACGCCGTATGGCGAAGTTGGAGTGTCCTCTCCAGTGTGCGAAGCCTGGGTAAAGAAGGTATGGAGGATAGGCTGTTACCCATGCACCAAATCCCCCCTCTCCACGTCGCTGGAATGGTCCAATGGAAAGGCAGAAGCCAATACGGTTGGTTCCAGCGGCATCGCAGGAGTTGCCAGAACGTGACTGTGTTCAGCCATGAACTGCCTAAGGGACTCCGGCTCCTGATTTTGCCTCGAGGTTGACTCCTGAAGCCTTTTCCACAACTGGATGTAGCCACAAGGCAGTGAAGGTTTGAGGTCAGAGTTTCCTTCTCTTAGATGAGCTGCCTTCCTAGGCTGACGAGTCCCATCTACCCGGGTAGCACCATAGCAACATCAACCATATAGCACCATAGCAACATCAACACCATTTGGAAAATGTGATCTACTGAATTGTTACTTTATGAACAAAATGGATGTTCTGAAGCTTGATGTCATCCTGGGAACAAAGATATGGGCGGAATCATGTCAGCTATTTTGATTGGGAACACTAGAGCAGTGTTTCTCAAACTGTGGGTCAGGACACGCTAAGTGGGTCACGAAATAATTTCAGGTGGGTCCCCATTCATTTCAATATTTTATTTTTAAAATCTTGATGCTCCCATGGTATGTGACTGCATTTGGGGAAATGTGACAGATCTGTTCTTTTAATAGACTATTGTGTATATGATAGTAAATGGGACTTACTCCTGGGTAAGTGTGGGTAGGACTGTGGCCTAGGATTGTTAAAAATTTTCCTGCTTGATGATGTCACTTCTGGTCATGACATCACTTCCAGTGGGTCCTAACAGATTCTCATTCTCAAAAGTGGGTCCTGGTGCTAAAAGTGTGAGAACCACTGCTCTAGAGAAATGTGATCAAAGCTTTGTCTGGCTATTTAAAAAAAAATCTAGGATCTACACTCATACCTCCATGGCCCCCCAGCCTTCTTATGTTCATACAAACTGTCACTTGCATTCACTGAATGCCTTCCTACCTTTTCCTTATGGCGGTGTTTCTCAACCAGTGGTACTCATACCAGTTACTTCTGGTGATACTTCCAAGAGGTGGACTATGTAAAGTGGTTCAGTGGGGGACAGATGTTGAGAAACACTGGTGTATGTGCCACCCGCCCTAGTTCTTTTAAGATATTGTTCTCCAGCCAATCTCCCCAATGGCACTTCACATATACAGATGTGCGCCACTTAGCGACGGGGATATGTTCTCCAATCCCTGTTGTTACACGATTAGGGGTGCAATCCTACCCTGCACTGGAACAGGCAAGCCAAGAGGTTTGCACTATATTCAGCACAGCATAGTGGCCCAAAGCGGCTCAACCAGAGACAAGGGGAAACTTTTCCCCTTCCCTCTGGGTAAAGCACGCTGGCCCCTATGGGTCTCCTCAGACTTGCGCCACCTCCTAAGGTGGCACAAGTCCCAGGGGAGCGGAGCGGCTTGAAGCCGCTCCAAGCTTCCCGGGAATGGGGGTTGGGATTCAGCATAACTGCCAAATCCCAGCCCCGCCTCCCAATCCCCACCCACCTGCCCCCAGGGCACCCACTGCCCGCCCTTCCCCACCCAGGAATGCCTCCCTCCCAGCCATCCCAGAGACTTGTGTCAGTCCAGCCGGGCCAACACAAGCCAAGCAGAGGAAGCCAGCATGGAGGCTTGTGTCAGCCTCTATAGGCCAGCGCATCTCTGAGCACCAGCCCAGCTTCCTCCCGAGGATGTGCAAATATGCCGTATGGCACGTTTGCGACCCTCCTGGGATTGCGCCAGCCCATGGGCACCTCAGGATTGCGCCCTATGTCATTAAGCGAATATTCAGTCAAGTCTATTGCCTTTGTTGTGTAAACAGGCGCTTCCTGCCAGACACTAGCTGACTGCACAGGCTATGGAGATAGACTGCTTCTTCTTTGCATTCAGAGCCTCTCTGTTGTGTGAACAGACATCCTGCTGCAGGCTATGGGAGACACAATTACCTCATTAGGAGCATCTTTATTGTGCTTTGACCACTGTCATATATGCGGTCCGTCGTTAAGTGAATGGTTGTTAAGCGGCGTGCACATGTATATCAACACCAAGGCAGCTTGAACAGGGCCTAAAAGGGAAGGTGCTGGGCTTGAAAGGTGTCTGACTGTAAACTTCAAAATTCTCATTTGATATGTGGATGGTAGAGAAGCACATCACACTAGAATTGATCTTTGCTATGCAGGACTATATTACAATGATGAAAAGTTGTACAAAACCCTATCCAAACTGGCTCTATAATTTTCACATCATTACTGGAATAATTAGTGTGACCCTTATTCTCAGTTGAATCGTGCAACAACAGCCTAATATCTCTTCTTCCCTACTAGGAAAAAAATGTCATGCTTAGATCCAGCTGTTGCTTTGGTGGTTCACATTATCAGTCATTTTATGCTGGAGTGAAAAGTGGTAGCAAGCCGAGGGCATTTGCTTACATCTGTTAGCTAAATGTATTATTTTACCCAGACACAGAATAAACTATCTGAGAACAATTCAATAGCAACAGTAATTCCAACAGAGTGCCAGGCTTAAACTAACAAAAAATGTACCTTCCCCACTTCTTCACTCGCCCTTCCAAACAATATAATTATTAAGGACTGACAATGTGCCTTTTTTATGGGAGTCAGTGCTGTGTGCACTAGAGTGTTGCATTTTTAATTATTATAATGTTAAATGGCTTTAATTGCTGACACTCTGCTGCTTCCAGGGCATTTTTGTAACATTTATTGGGGAGAATAAAGGCCAAAGTTTATTTATTTTTACAATCGATAATAAATCAGGACCCTGAAACAACAGCAATTGGCTTGGTTTCTGAACAGTGATTGTATTATACACAAACTGCAGATTATTCCTGCTCGAGAAGTGATGGGAAGAGCAGAACTGAGGTCCTGCGCAAAATATGATCGTCTTAATAACAACAGATGCTCCGAGCAGTGGCATTTTGAAAAGAGCTCTGTAGGCTACTGGTTATTAAATGGCAGGACATTTGGCATCCTCTAGCATTATACCATTTGAAAAACCACGGAGTCAAATAAATGGATAAGGAGACAGCAAGAGACGAATCAACTCCTCTGTGCTCTGCATTGCAAAATTCACTCCCGCAAAAAAGGAGGGGGGGGGGAGAGAATGGAAATGCCAGGTCCTCTTTTTGAAAGAGAAATTTGCAAAATGTATCAAGGCAGGCTAAATCTCCTAATCTAAGAGTAAAGGAGCAAAAACTAGGGCTGAAAGCTGCGTTGGTAATACTTCCATTGGTAAATCACTGCAGGACTATTGATTGATTGGTTGAACTCTACCCTGCCTTTTTCACTTTGGTGGGTTTAAAGCAGCATCAATTCAAAACATGATCAGTACCAAAATACAGTAGAACAACAGCAGCCATTGAAGCAAAATACTAAGGACAAATCAAGCAAATGTGAGAGAAGCCTGTATAAAGAGCCAGGACTTCAGATGCCACTGATAAACCAGCAAGGGGGTAGACAGCTGCACAGCACAAGACAAGTGATTTCACATTTGTGAAGCCGGTCAGAGAAGACCTACTTGTGATTCACTGCCAACTGACAGTGCAATCCTAACCCTGTGCTATATGGCCTGCACTGTATCCAGCACAGGTAAGGAAGCAGCTAGAGGGAGTAAGTAAGGGGCTATTTTTCCCCTTACCATGTGTAACATTCTAGTCATCTCTATGAAGCTTCTTGGATCTGCGCCAACTATGTAGCTGGCGCAAATCCGAGAAGCCCAGTTTAATGCCTGGCTGGCTGGGATGGGGGTTAGGATATTGCATGTGCTGCCACTGTCAATCTTACCCTTCCCAGGTCCAATCCTTCACTGTTCTGCTGTCTCCTACCCAGAAACGCCCCTTTCTCATCTCCTCACCCCCCCCCCACCATACGGTGCACACTTACCTTCACTGGCCAGTGCCGGGACTGGATCCAGTACCAGCAGGCTAACGCATGTTTTTGTGCCAGTGCTGCTAGCTCTTGGGTTGACACAAATGTGCCTTATGGCATGTTTGTGACTCTCGGAGCTGGCACTCAAGAGGGATTAGGCTAGGGCCGCCCATCTCAAAGGTGCAAGGAAGCCTCCTTCCATTATCTTAACGGGCAGGTAGATTACTTGGTGAGGGCAAATATTAATTGGTGAGTTTGCTAGTCTGTGGTGCCCAAATTTCACCCCTTTTTTTGGATTTTGCTGCATGCATGCCAACGTGCAAAGCCGCCGCCACCTGCTCTGCCTCTACCTTCTAATGTCATCTGCTGTCTGCCACACTCTCAAAACTGGTAAGGTGGGGAGGATTCTGGCAGTTCTTCTCCCAAGATCCTCCCTGTCTAGCCTGTGTAAGACATGGAGGAGGAGAAGTGGAGGCCGGGAGCAATTGTCTTCCTCAGCTAATTGGGGACAGGAGTGTAGCAACCACCCCAACCTCCTCCATCACTTCTGCTGTCATGTTTTTTGGTGGTGGAGCTAAGGAGAAGGTAAGCCCACCCCTATCCTCTTCTCACTCTCCAAAGAAAGCAAGTGAGAAGGGGTGGGCAAGGGTGGGTTGGATGACATGTAAAACACAAAGAACTCTCCACCTATTTGCCTAGCCTGCCACTTGAAGTTGACAATTCAGTCTGCCCCATGACTGGACCACCCTAAGGGTGCATTTGTTGATTTCTTATAGTTAGTTTTGGTGTGTTGCTGCAATAGGAAATGTCAAAGAGTGTCTTTCCTTCTAATAATGAGTTGGTAATACTCATTTCTACTTGTTTGAGTCCCTATCAGGGCAGTCCTATGCATATCTGCTGGAAAGTATGCCCCACTGTCTTCCGTGAGGTTTGCTCCTAGGTAAGTGTGAATAGGACTGCAGCCACTGTTACTTTAATGGAGAAAGATTTGGATACCTGTCTATTTTTTTAAACAACGTGTACTTTAATCCACTTGTGTGCATCTATATAGCCATCCATACCAGGTGCACTAATTTGGATCATCTCCATCATCATCAATCATCCTTTATTTACGGTCACAGACCCAACATTCATAAAACATTTAAAACATTCATAAAAACATTTTAAACAATACTTTTATAAAAGAAGAAGAAGAAGAAGAAGAAGAAGCAAGAATCTTCTTTCGTGTTCTTTGTACTGAAAAAAGAAACTTTGCTCCTGATTCAGTTATGGACATTCTTATCAGCTAAGATATATTTTAAATACCATGTAAGAGTCCTACCTGGGAGATTATACATAATAGAGATTATACATACATAATAGAGATTATACATACATAATAATACATTATGTATGATTATACATAATATACATATCTTGTACGCTCGTCCCTGTAAAAATTTCATACAAAAAGAACATGTTCCTAGGTCTCTATTTCCATATTATTACAGGGACATAATCTATTTTCATATGGCACATTATTATAGAATCCTTCCAAGACTGCAGATGGAAGACAATTAAATCTAGCTCTTGAAAAGACTTGCCGATATTTTGGGATAGTTAAATTGTCCAGATATCTAGCACTTTGATTAAATTCAAATTTCAGACCAAAGTGCAGTGGTGAGCAAGATTGCGGGTGCTTGACATGGCATGCTGATAATCAATATCTTTAATCCGTTTTTCAATAATGGACTTAAGTGTGTTAAACTCATAACCATAAATAGGCCCTGAAAATGCAATTTGACAGAGAAAGTATTAAACCAAGAGCTGGTGTAAACATCATTCTGTAATGCATATAAATATCCTGCCGAAGCATCAGCATATAACACTTTTATCCAATACCTAAATGCATATAGCCAGGCAATACACTCTAATGACGAAACATCTGCCTCAAATCGTAATCCTGCCACCAGGACACATCTTGATAGACCAAGAATAGATCTTAAAAATGTAGTAAGAACACTTTCAATAGTTAAATGAAATCCCAGAATCCAAACTGGGTACCCATATAAAAGTTGAGAGAGAATCTTGGCCTTAAAGACTTGAATTGCAGCGGGTATAAATTGAGCTCCTTTAGTAAAAAAGAAAAGGGTGATTGCCTTGGTAGAATTCTGGGTTGCCTGTATAGCAGACTTCCTATGGGCAACCCACCAGAGATTATGTTGGAATGTAATTCCCAAATATCTAAAGTGTTTAACTTGGTCGAAACACTGGCCATTAATTATCTACTTTTTGAAAACTCCATGCCAGCGAAAGACCAAAATTTTTGTTTTACTATTATTTATGGTCAGCAGGTTGTTCTTACAATAAGTCATGAATGCGCGTATTAAGCGCTTAAGGCCTATTTCAGATGATGACAACAGAGCAGCAGCATCTGCATACAATAGTAATGGCCATTTAGTATCTCCCAACTTAGGGGAATGGAAATCTGATGCAAGGCAACACTCATTCAAATCGTTTAGATAAAGATTAAATAACATGGGGGCTAGTATGCATCCTTGACGAACTCCTCTGGTGGCAGAAATGGATTTTGTCAAATTCCCTTCTATCCCACATCTTACTCTAAGTGTGGTACTCTGGTAGAGACGCATAATGAGATAGAGGAGTCTCTTGTCTATACATGTTTCAGACAACTTTAGCCATAGATTGTCTCTTGGGATAGAATCGAAAGCAGATTTTAGATCTATAAATGCAATAAAGAGGCCATTGCCATACACATTCATATATTTCTTGGCAAGATGATTTAGGATAATACAATGGTCTATTGTTGATCTACTCTTTCATTTCCCAGGATGTTTTCATCTTCTATCCAGGAGACTAGTCTTTGATTTAAGTAGTTGGCATACAATTTACCCACAACTGAGAGTAAGCTGATTGGCCTGTAATTTGATGGTTCTTCCCTATCCCCTTTCTTGAAGTTGGGTATTACTATGGCCTCAGACCAGGCAATGGGGAATTTTCCAGAGCTATTAATATGTGTAAACAAGTTTGCCAGTAGAGGGGCTCACCAGCTTATATTTGTTTTTAACGTTTCTGGAAGAATATTATCTAGCCCAGGAGACTTGCCAGGTTTAATACAATTAATCAGAAATTCTATTTCAGTTTGCATAACTGGGTCCCAGGGGACAGTGTCATTTAGATCTATAGTAACATGGTTATTCACTGGACCCTCTTTTATGTCCCTGAACATGCTGGAGAAATACTATTCCCACACATCTGTTGATATGTTGCAACACAGCAAATTTGTTGGGGCGGCCAAAGCATCTGCAACTAAAGCCCAAAAAAGTTTCGAGTTCTTATTCAATGAAGATTCTATCAGTAGATTCCATTTCTTATGAACTTCTTGTCTCTTTAAAAGCTATCATCTGTTTATACTTCTTTTTAACTTCATAATGTTCTCGTGGTAATACATTCAAATTTTCCTTTCTGTAATGATTATATATCTCTCTCAACTGCTTTTTGAGTGCATGGCAGTACCCATCAAACCATTTTGGGCCACTTATTTGTAGTTTTACTCCTGTATCAGATTGCTTTGATGTTAAGGCTATATTCAGAGCATTAATTAAAGAAGCATAGTTCTTTAAAACAGAGGAAGCAGTTGTTGCTCCTATAATTGAATTTTTCAGAGCTTCTCCCACAAGAGCCAAAAAAATATTTCACCTTAATGTTGTTTTTCTCAGTCCAATATATCCTTTTATGTTTAGAAATTAAAAATTTATCTTGAAATTGAGATCTGATATTTATGTGGACAGCATGCATCAAAGAAAGAGTAACAGTAAGAGGGAGATGATCACTATCGAGCCTATATCCTAAAGAAAATTCAGATATCCATCTAAGTGAGAAATCAGTACAAAATCCACCACACTGCTTCCATGCCTGGATAAAAAGGTAATTTCTGCTTACTTACCATAATCAGAATTTCCGTTTAAAATTTTAAGGCCAAGACGACTCACCATTTGAGTCATAAGAACATAAGAACATAAGAACAGCCCCACTGGATCAGGCCATAGGCCCATCTAGTCCAGCTTCCTGTATCTCACAGCGGCCCACCAAATGCCCCAGGGAGCACACCAGATAACAAGAGACCTCATCCTGGGGCCTTCCTTGCATCTGGCATTCTGACATAACCCATTCTAAAATCAGGAGTCAGACAAATGCCTCCATAATTCACCTTGGGGTCTTTAGAAATCCTATCATAAGCGGGCATAAAAATCTCATTTTCAGCTGTCCCCCACAAAGCAGAAGAGAAGAGCACCTTATTATTTGGGCCTAGTCTAGCATTAAAGTCACCCATTACAAGTAATGGGGCCTTAGGGAACCTAGATTCTAATCCTATTATATAATTTTCTAAATGCTCCCAGGCTTGCTTAATAGAATTTTGAGTTGAAAAGGGAGGAATATATATCTATCTTAATCAACAAAAACGATTTGATTCCAAAATATATATGACTGGCCACTGCTATTTTCCCACAAGGAGAAACCTGTTTAATTGATGCTTGCAGGGCTGTTGATATCAGTATTGCCAAACCTCCCTTAGGTCTACCTTTTCCTTTAGGTGGCTTGGCAAATACGTCATTTGTTAGAAACCCATTTAAATAGATTTTTCCAATAGCCCAAGTTTATTGAATACAAATCACATCATGGGCTTTTAAGTATTCCAAAACCTTAACATCGTTTTGCTTAGAGGCCCATCCTGCTATATTCCATGAGACTATTTTAAATTTCTCAGATACCTCAGTCAAAATCTTTCGTTTAACCCCAAGACAACTATCGGTACTGGAGAGCTGGATTTAACGGTGAGGGCATCTTGATGTAATCTCTGTCATTCTATCTCCATAATACAGTTCAGTTCACCATCCTTATCCAGAAGAGCACACCCAGGTCCTTTTGAAGGATCAAAGTACTCTTGTTTAGGTGCTATCAGTTGGGATGATGATGTGGGGGCATTTTGACCTAGTTCTTCAGGATCCAGGTATCTTCTTTGTAGGCGTTCCTCACTAGTCATAGGGGCTTTCTTAATATACTCTTTGGTTAAGGTTATCATTAACCTGCACCTGGGATCTCACGTTTTTATCTATGTTCTTATAGTAAAAAAGAGCATCACAGAGAAAAAAGATTATTTCCTCTTGTGCATGAGGAGGCAGGGCTTCATAGGAGTTTAAAAGTTTCAGTTCTTCTGGATAAAACTCATATGATCCATATGACTTAATTCATATGAATTCTGTTGCTGTTGCCACTCCGAGTTCTTATTGGGCATTTCACATTGATTAGTTCATATAGCCTCTAATGTGCTTGGTCCCATCCTTCCTAACCCTAACCCTAACCAACCCAACCAAGGGTTGGTCCTAACCCTTCCTAACCCATCCTTCTTGGGACTACTATTATTTCTTAGCTATTGAAGAATCAGTGTGGTGGTTGTATAATTTTCAAATAACCTGGACACTTTAAGACCCACATTTTGAAGCTTGTACCTGGCCTTATACAATTTATTGGCAGTCATCCAGCTCCTAAATGTGACTATTGCACGAAGAGAATGATAATTATAAAATAGGTATTCTATATCAAGAATACCATCAGGTTGAAGAGACTGAAGGGCTGCTTCAGTCAATAATTCTAAAAAATGAGTTTTATGTTGCAGAAGAGCAATTTTACCTTTAGGTTTTGGAAAATTGAGAAAAACCAGCTTCTGACGATTTAACACTAAGTTCCATTTCTGTTGAAGTTTTGTTTAAATTTAATTTGAACAACTTCCTGGTGGTCAACTTCCTGGTGGTTATCTATTAAACTAGTTTGTTCAAGTATTTCGTATTGTCTGGGGTCTTGTGTTTCACTGGAATGTGATCTTAATTTTTCCTCAACCACAAAAACAGATAAATCTTTAGACATTTCTTTATTCTTTGAGACTGTATATTTCCTATCCCTCAGTACTTGAGCCTCCTTTGTTGAGACACTAGAGTCCTTTTTATGAGGTGCCTTCATCAGATTAAACACTCTTTTAAAATTAAATTTCTTCTTTTGTTTGGTTAAATTTGAATGCTTTCTAGGAAATTTAATGTTTTTACTTTTTTCCTAGAAGGTTCTTTCTTCCTCTTTGGTAGTTTCTTACTAAATTCTTTGCTTTCATCTCCATTCTTAGGACCAAAATTTGTTTTATTTTCTTTTGCTTCTATTTCATTTCTGATATTGTTTTCCTTCCTAAACGTAGAGCTCTCCTTACTCCTTGCTCTTATAAAGCTCTACCAGAGTGGTTAACACTCTGGTTAACAGTCTCCTTCAGATAATCCTTAACTAAATCCAATTCTGTAATTATGATGGCCAAGTATTTTGCCAATATACTATCCACACTGTCCTGGTGTAAAGAACTATCTCTACAATCAGGGCTGGAATATATAACTGGGGTGAAGATCTTTTCCTCTCTAAGTCCTGACTCACAGGATACATTTAAAGCCCCCTTAGGGATTCTTTCCTCATTGTAATGATTGGAAGGACTTCCCAAATCTGGTTCAGGCATACTGGCTTCAGAACCAGACCGAAAGATCCTACAATTTCCATTAATTGGACCCACTGAATGTTCAGCATGAGCAATTCCAGATGCAAGATCTGTTGCATGCAATTCAGTTTCATTAATTGAACCCACTGAATGTTCAGCATGGGTAATCTCAGATGCAAGTTCTGTTGCATGTAATTCTGTTTCTGCTCAGTATTTCAAGTCAGCATCAAGACCTTTCCTTACATATCTTATAGTCCAATCAAAAAGACTAGTATAACCATCATCCACAGTCTTCCTCCCTTCTTCATTTACAGACAAATAAGATGTAATTTTTTTTTTTTACTTTTTCTCCCTCGAGGGAGATCTAATATAGGAGGAGAGAAGGCCAGCTTTTTACATACTTGTCTTGAGAGAACCATTTCAAGCATTACCAGCTAAGGCCACAGAGCTATAAGATAATAATTCCAGTACTTTAATCTCCAGTCCTTCAAATTTCACCAGGATAAAAATACGTAGAGTAAAAGCTCCGACACAAGAGACACCCTTACCGTGGGGTTCTGCCCATGATTACAATCCAAAACAAACCTCGGAGGTAGACACTTCACAGGAACAGTGTAGCTCATATTAAAAATGCCAGGCAGGTCTCTAACAGCACAGAAATAACTTGGGAGGGACAGAACCTCCTGCGTTCTCACGAAAAACTAATGAGCTGTCCCAGAGGAGTTAAAACAAAAACCACAAAGCTGCCAACAGGTTCCTTATCAGTAAGTAATTAGGATTAAAAAAAGAGTTCACTATAACCCCCAGAAACAAGCAAAATTGAGAGATGTGGTGAGGAGGCAACAAAGAGTAAGCAACGAGTTTAGTTGATTGGTTGTCACTATCGGGATAGTCAAAAGCAGTCCACAGAGCTTTCTGTTGCGTACAGCTTGATCTTCAAATGCATGCTGGCTGCCGTAAACTATAGTCTCTTTGCGGTGATCATTCCAGGTCCTATCAGGAGTCCTCTGCTCTAATCTGGTGTCTGGTCCAGTCGGCAAATACCAGGCTACAATCCGCAGGCTAAGTGCCACGGGTGAAGAGCCCTTTGGCTCTTGCCCTTAGGTTCACGCCTCTGGGCAAGCCCAGGCTTTTAAAGGTACCTGGCAGGTGAAGCAGATGGGCAGGGTCAGCAGCAGACCCCTCCTCCACCTAATTCCCCAGGCAACACAGCTCCTGGATCATCTCCATGTTTTGTATTATGCTCCCCACAAAATAAAGCAGCAGAGGAACGTGATCATTGCTTCTTTAGTATGACTTGATTTATATATAGGAACCCTATCCAGCATCCACATAGGTCCATCCTCGTATTATTTTCTCTAGTGCCTTTATTTTACCACTGCTTTCTTTGTCACGGATGGGCACATTTAAAAAGTTACCAAAAAGGTGATATGCATGAACAGAAACTAAGTGACAAGTGTTAATAATTCAGATGCTTTCATGTTTTTATTTTTATCAAACTTGAGCCAAGTGGCCAATTAGTTTGCAAATTCATCCAAGCAGGAGCTGTTTATATTTCCTTTTCCCCCTCTGTCTCTCTAATGTGGTTTGTCTGCTCTAATGTATCTGGTATCTTCCCCTCCCCTCCTTTGTTACATTCAAGGAAGGCTTCATTCTGTTCCTCTGCCTTTTATAGCTGCTTAATAAAATCTTAAAGATAAGGAGTTATAATGGTAGTGCTTATACGCCCTTAACGATGGCGTTGCAAATGGTGCCACTATAATTAAGGGGGTATTGTTATTTGTTTTATGCTAATCTGCCTTCAATGTGACAGACTGTCACCTGCATGGGGGGTAACTTTCGGCTCTATATTAGCCCATATGGCGCAAGCTGACTGGTATCTAAGCTGGGGCCTAATTATGGATGAGTTAATAAAACCAAGCAATGTCAGTCTGGCCTTTTCTTCTGGTGTTCTGCCGACCCCCTAAGTGAGTTATTTCCTTTCTGACTCTCCAAAAATGATTTTCAGGTTTGTTTCTGAGCGTTGCTGTACAGTTTTATGCTTAAAGCCCTTTAATCCCTTTCTTTTTCTCACTCCAGCTTAAACATCAGATCCAAACTATTAACATACCCTTTGCAGTTCTTCCAGGAAATCACTCACTGCTGCCAATCTACGGATCTCCTAACTTGCCATATAAATGAACCTGCTTTTGAAGCTGGAGAAACTGGCAGTGGTTCCAATGCTTGTAACTCATTATGGCAAAGTCCTCTCTGCTTCATTCAGAATCAGCTTGGTACCTACACACTTTCTCTGTGAGCACTTGAGAAAAGCTCATCTACTTTTCCGAGAGGGTTCTCTCCCAAGTCATTGTGTTGGTGCAGACATCTGCATGCATGTTGACATATTGCTCCCTCGGGATTGTAGTTCTTGGTACATGCTATAGTTGACCATAGCTTGCAAATTCAACAGCCTTTAACCCAAAACAAAACACATCCAAAAAGAAAATTTTAGATCAGAACTGGGGGCAGCAATTGCACGTGCAAGACTGAACTCTGCTCTCCAACCAGCCTGGCTTACTCTACAGCAGCTAGTCCTATGCACACTTTCATACCAGCAAATCCCATTGAACGCAGTGGGATTTACTTCTGGGGAAACATGCATAGGCTTGTACGGTACATTATCTATGCATTCTCTATCCAAGACTAACTCACAACCATCTGACCATGATGAAATGCAAGGGAAAATAAGTTAGGAGAAACTTAAAAGAAGGGTTTCCATAATTAAATGAAAAATATACAGTACAGTACTAGCCATTGAGGAAAAAGCAACTGAAAGATCAATAGGGCTGAGCCAAAAAAGGAGATCCCTCAGTGCTTAAGGCTGTAATCCTATATACTATGCTTTCTTGGGAGTAAGCCTCACTGAACACAATGGGACTTATTTCTGACTAAACATGTAGTATTGTGCTGTAAGACTTTTATCCCCAAATGCACAGTTTGTGCTGGTACAGAATAGGAAACCTGCCCTCCTATATGCAAGAGTAAAAGAGTAAAGGAAATAGCCCTCCAGTGGATCTGTGGAGCTTCCGCAGAATCGGAGAGCTCGTGTCGGGCTGTGCAACAGGTGCTGTGGGCACCTAGGTGCACTTCAACCTACCTGGGGAGACTGGGTAGTTTTCTGGAGGGTCCTAGAGGCTCGCAGCTTTCTCCGAGAGACTCCCCTCTGCTGCAGTGGGCTCCGATCTACAGTTGGGGCCCATTTCCGGTTTGAGGTCAGAGGTCTGGAGCATGGAGTTTTCAAAACCAGAAGTGACCTCTGACTGCAAATTGGAGCCCACTGCAGCAGAGGGAAGGCTCACAGAGGGGCCTGTGAGCTCCAGGATCCTATGGAAGGTTGCACAGTCCACCAAGTATGTTGAAATGCGCCTGGGTGCCATGATCGCTGTGGCTCCATCAAGACACCCACTTATGGGTCACTACCCTTAAGGGGAAAGTGACCCATTTTGGTCCAACAGTGGGTTGCGACCCACCACTTTGAGAACTGCTGGGGCACTCATGGAACATCTGCTCCTCTTGAGTTCCTTCCACAGGTAAAACATAAGAACAAAAGAAGAGCCCTGCTGGATCATGCCAAAGGCCCATCAAATCCAGCTTCCTGTATCTCACAGTGGTCCACCAGATCCCTCAGGGAGCACACAAGAGAACGAGAGACCTGCATCCTGGTGCCACTTCCTTGAATAATTCACTGAGCCTCCTGCCTTATAAGGCATTAAAAACATCACTTTTGGTTTCATGGAGAAACCAGAAGTCGTGTTTTTCTAGTGTTGAGCTCAGTCTGGGCCCAGCAGAGAAGATCCTCCAGAGAGGTGCGCATGGGGGGGTGCACAGAGGGGGCCCCATGGACCCAAACTGCAGATAAGTGAATCCACGAATATAGGATTCGTAAATATGGGGCCTCCCTGTATTTCCACTTTCATACTTGTTCTGGATGAAACACACTTGAAATTTCAGGGAGAGGCTGTAGCTCAGTTGTAGAGTATATGCTTTGCATGCAGATGGTTGCAAGCTCAGGTTTTGGCATCTCCAAGTAGCACTGGGAAAATACCTGTGTCTGAACTCTGGAGCATCGGTGCAGATAACACTACACTGGATAAGTCAATGGTCTAGTGTAGTGTGGTAAACACCATATCCAAATCCCTTCCCAGGCCTGATCTGCCCGCACAGATCAATGTGGACTTGCACCAGAGATATAAGGCACAGGTCTGAGTTGACCTGTTGCAACTGCTGAGACTTACTTATGGTCAAGGGCACAAATGTCCCCTTACCCTGAAGAGATCTCCAGCAGTCAAAAATCCCTCATGGGATGAGGTATAGGTCGCACCTACACCACTACATTGCCATGCTGGGATTTAGTTAGGATTGGGCTGTACAGAGTTGTAAGAGTTACAACAAGCTAATAAATATGAAACTCTTTGACCTCCCAAAATGTGAAGCATTCTTATAGATGGTATCTTTTAAGACTGGGATCTAGAAAGAACTTCCAGCATTTCCTGCTAATCCTGTTGTTTCCTGCAGCAAGTCCTAGTCACTGGTCAACCAACGACTTTGACTTGAAGTCAATTTTCTGATTCAGAAATAATGTAGTACAACTTCCCTCCAAGTCTTTGTTCTTCCGAATTACCACTCAGGCTGGTTTCTCCTTGCTAGTTATTTTCTTCTGTATCACCTTGTGTTTGAAGAGACCTAAAGATCAGGCCATTTAATGACACACTGAGTTCGCATACACAATATTGATTGCCAGTTTAAGACCATTTTCTCACACAGCCTCCTGTCGTGAATTGAGAGTGGAGTACAGCTGATAATGTGTGCCCTTTCTTCAAGCTTAAGCACCAAAACACTATAGAGATAACAATCTTAGGCAATGTTTCTATTAGTCGGTTTCCTGCGAGCTGTCAGTGATCAGTAGCTAAAGGCTTTCCAAAGTAGAACACTTCATGTGAGGCTGAGTTCGTTCGATCGCATCTTTCCTTTTTGCTTACAATGTGCCAATGTGCCATGGACTTACAAATGTATCACCCATTAAAAACATTGTCTGTACAGGTTTAGCATTTGCCTCCTACCTTAGCTACCAGTAGCAAAGCTTCAGCAAGTTTCAGACAAACTTTCCAACAGTGAGGATGTTTGGTATGAACATCAATGGGCCCAATCCTATCCAACTTTCCAGCACCGGTGCTGCCACAATGTAGCCCCAAGGTAAGGGAACAAATGTTCCCATACCTTGAGGAAGCGTCTGTGATTACCTCCCCACCACGGGATGCAGTGCACACCCCATTGGTACAGCTGCACCACCACTGGAGAATTGAATAGGATTGAGCCCAATGTCACGTGTAAGGAATATGTTTGGTTGGCAACCTTCAGTCTTGAAAGACTGAAGCCTACAGCACCCAGTATTCCCAGCCGGTGTTCCATCCAAGTACTAACCAGGCCTGACCTTGCTTAGCTTCCAAGATCAGATGAGATTGGGCATGTGCAGGGTAACAGTTGCTGTCAAGGAATATGTTTGGTGCAAGTGAAATGTTTGACACTGTAGGCCAGCCAGAAGATACATGACTGCAGGATGCTGACCCAGCTTCAACACTGCCACCCAATGCCTGTAGTTTCTTACTCCCCAATCTTTACACTGGAGGCTTTAGCAATTATTATTCTCTGGTCCATCTCATCAGCCACCACTGATGATGATGATGACGATGATGATATGGCTATGTGGAAGAGTGCCAGGTTGCTGGTAAGCTCTGGGGCATAGTTGTGTACACAAAGGCCCATAGCACACTGTGCCCCATCCCCACGACCAGCTTACAGCAGTGGGAGGTAACGGAAGCTGGTGGACAATAGCTCTTTCTTCTTTTCCCAAGGAAGGAGATCTTGAAAACATTCAACTACAGTAGCTTGCAGGGAATTTGGAGAAACATTCAATGGATTAGTGAGAGGTGTGGGAGAAAGAGGAATTACTCTTGCATGAATCTCCTACTCCTCCTTCCTCCACCATCGTACCCTCAAAGAGAAGCTACACAATGGCACATGGGCCTCAAGGGGATGTTGCCATTTGTAGATGTGAGTGCCAAATGCAGCACTGGTGAAAGTCTCCAATCATGCGACCTCTGCCATTGCTGCTGGGAGTTTTTAGGGATCAGCCTCAGCCAGATGTATCCTCTTATGGGTGCAGAGCCTCATCCTGGTAGTTGGACACTGGCAGCCTCATCCTGCCAGTGTCCATATGGCCCCTGGAAAAAAAATGCAACACATGGGTTCCATTAAAGCTTCCAGAATGAAAGCCTGATGCATTAAGTTTGCAACCATCAAATAGTCAAGACAAAGCCACGTCTGTTTAGATTTCAGCAACATTCTTTTACCATTGTTTAAAAAAAAAAAATCTTACAAGGCTCAGCATTTTGACAGAAGCATTGTGCTGGCAAGTTTATAACTTTCTGGGACATGCTACAATTTAAAACATGCTATCCAGGCTTTGAGGTCGTCATATGTTTCACCATTTTTTTTTTCATTGACTTCTGTGAAGCTTTCAATGGCAACCTCAAAACTGGCCAGCCTCATACAAGGGTTGATATTTATTTTGCAGTACCACACTTCTCTCATATGGGAACCACCAAAGCTTTACCACCCTTGTTGAGTCAGGGCTGAGTGAAGCTGTTGGGTTGCCAGAGGCAGTGCAGAGCTCCACAACTCCTTCCCCTTACAAGTCTCCTTTTTCAGCATGAATCCTTGAATCAGAAAAGGAAATGTGAGGCATGCTGGGATCACTCCAAGAGTGCCCTACATTTCCTCCTTTGTTTAAAGAGCCCATGGGGAGGAAACAGCATTATTGTTTTTTTAAAACACCTGATGGAGAAAGGTGATGGAGCCCGATCACTGTGCTCTGAGGGGTGAAATGCAGAGAATCTTCTCCATGTGGGCTCTTTACGCAAAGTATGCAAAGTAGGGAAAGCTGGGAGCACACTCTGCATTCCCCACTTTGATTAAAGAGCGATGTGGAGGAAGGGACTAGGAAGGAGGCTGGCTCCATCCACAGTGGTGGAATGGGAGGACGTGGTGGGTGTCTGCTGCCCTTCCTCATTCGCATCATGGATGGGCCAGCCCTGAATTATGTGTCTGTTCTGGCCCTTAGTTACGAATGAAAAGATCATGAAAAAGTAAGCATTTTACTTTTGTTGCTATGGGCTCTCATTTTGCCATAGCAAAAGGGAATGGTTCTGCATAATCCAAAAACTTCTAACTGATCCAATAAATGATGCCACCTATCTTGTTTCTCTAGAAATAGCACAATTATCTATATGGAGCTCCAATATCTCCACAATTTTACTTTGTTTCTTAGAGTCATGGAAAATATTGCTGTTGTTCTATTGTTTTGTTTTTTCCTCCTTGCACATCATAGCTGTCCGTCTGGTCCTGTTAGGCTTTAAAGGCATTGTGGGCAGAATACCAACTTTCCAGCACCAAGGTAAGGGCAGTGTAGCTTCGATGTAAGGGAACAAACATTCCCTTACATTGAGCAGGCCTCTGTGATGGTCACCCAGCTGCAAGATGCAGGACATGCCCCATTGGCACAGCGATGTCAATGTGGGATAGCTGGTTAGGATTTGGGCTTGTGTCACTTAGAATGCAAACCTATGCATGCCTACTCTGATATAAGTCCCACTGAGTTCACTGAGTATTTATTTGTTTGTTTGTTTGTTTGTTTATTAAATTTGTGCCCCACTTTATCTTCCCAAAGGGCATTCAAAGTGGCTGAGTAAACATGCATAGGATCACATACAGGATAAGTAAGCTAGTTTCCTTATTAGAATCATGGCCAAGAAGCCTTCTGTGGCTGAATTGTTTAGAATTTTCTCAGCTGACAAAAGCTGGGGTTTGCACAAACGATTCTGCTGGAGTAAACTTTGAGGAAAACAGTTAATGTTTTTTTTTTTTCCTCTTGAACATCAGAACCGCTAAGAGAGTGCCCTTCTCATATCATGAGACAGGCAGTGAGAACATGTTAGTTCAGCTTTGGAAATTAGGCACCTGGAGAAAACTCCAGGTGCCTTAAAATGATCCTGAAAACACAGAAAACTTCATTAGGGGAAATGTTGCCTAATGTCAAGATGAGAAATGTGCCTTTCCACATGCTCCACCACTACCACCAGGATCTGCACTGTCATAGGAGTTCATGTGGACTGTATACACAGATCTCTGATCCAATAAAGACTGCCACATGTAGGTCATTGTGTTCTAGGGATAAGTGGATGAAAATCTGCTTCTTGATGTTTCTGGACCAAGGTGGTTTCCATCTGAATATGACACATAGATATATGCTTTAACTCCAGTTTCCCTGGTGTTCTGGAGATGTCCCAGGAGAATCCCTGCTGATTGCAACTCTCAGCCAAACACCATCCTATTTACATTTTGTTTCCAGTTACATAAAATGCTCTTTATGAGATGAGGATGCTTTTGTTTATCTCGGTTGCAATCTCCTCACCATAAACTGAGGAGTAGTTCGCTTTTGACTCTTCCCCTCATTGCAAATTTATAGAGCTGCCAGATATATTTAAAGAGTAGCAAAGGAAATGGCCATAACATTTAGTACTCCGCAATCTTTTAGTGCCACTAATTAAGTTGGTAAAGTATCAAGAATAATGTTTGTCAATAAAGGAGGGGGGAAAAAGTCCACAGCTTTCCTGTGTCATAATAATGCTTAATACAAACCAGTTCACTTTCTTCTAATGGTAGGTTCACAGCATCTTAGTAATAATGAGAAGACCAAGGAAGTTGTACACGTCAACATATCTGAGCACTTGAGGACTGATGGTGACTGACTTTACCGTGGTCAAGACTGGCAACATATTATGGTGGTGGTAAGAACTGTGCTCTCAGATATTCCAAATCTCTAGGGAACAAGCATCATGGGCTTGGGGAGAAAAAAAAAAGACTCCACCATGTATCTCTTTCAGTAGCATAGATAATTTATGTTTCTAAATGGGCACATTAACTGCACTGTATTCAATACCGCAGGCATACAAATTACAAATTTATACAGCAGCTTCCAAGTAGCATTTGCCTCCTTGCACATTTTGGCCCCTTTTTAAAATTCATGAATATTGAGAACATATTTTTTCCCGATCATTTTGAGGTTAATGGGTGTAATTTTTATTTCTCTTTACTGCACATTCTAAAACTAATCACTAGATATAAATGCAGGAGTCCAAATATTTCTAGACAAAACCCAGCATTTCCCTAAGAACCATAATTACACTGATCCAACAAGCAGGATGTCTGTGCCTGTCTTGCAGTGTGGATGGGCATGGACATCCCTAACCATTATGGAAGCCTACAGATTTACGCATCGCCGTGTGCCCACTTCTTCTCTCTACTGAGCTGAGTGCCATACTTTTCTTCACTGCATTTCTCAATATTGTTATTCTTGAGTACTTAAATGGGGTCCCCTTTTTCCTACCAATTAAACCAGGGCTGACAAATCGGTTTTTCACTTGGCTGAGCTGTTCAAACATCACGTATTCAAAAACAGCATGGAAAAGATAGACGATGGCGCTATGAGGAAAAAGGGTTGGAGGAAGACTTGCCAGGCTGGGAACTAATCCATGCCTCCTGTGCTCCTCTGTAGCCGCTTCCAGCATGCTGCCATGTATATCAATGAGTTAAAACCGCAATGAAAAGATGAATAACAGAAGGGGAAAAAGAAACCCAAATCTTTGCTGGCTTCACCTCGGCTGCTGCAGAGATTCTTCCAAATTTCTTTTTGAAATCCTGTGAGGTGTTTCATGAGAATCGTGGGAGACACAGCAACAAAGAACTGTACCTTTTAAAAAGTATGTCCAATGCCTACCACACTGTTCAAAGCAAATACTGAACATTTGCACCAATACTGCCACACTCCGGTGCCAATCATTTATTGCCCTAACCTTATGCATTCCAATTCCATCTCACCTGTTATATGGTTGGCCTAAAACAGTTGACCGCCTTGTTGTTTGTCAATAATCAGCTACACAATATCTTTACAGGTGTTACTCAGATTATTGAGTGATAATAGTCAGACTTGCTATAACCAGAAAAATACGTCTTGCTTGAGAAATACTCAGAACGCATTGCTTCAATCAATGCATATGTACCATGTACAAAGCCTGCTTGGCAAGAGTGGTAGTGCAACACTGTGGTTCAGAAAAACAACCACATCCCTGAGGTGACCACTACTTCATTGCAGGAGATTCATCATTGCAGGGCAGGAGGTCTGGGTCAGTTGGTTTAGCTACCACCTTGTATGACTGAAGATCTGAGGCTGCCAGTTCGAAACAACCAGAAGTACCCGAGAACTGACGACTTGTGAAAATCCCTACGGGGGTTTAGAACAGCCTGCCTATGTAAACCCCCTTGGATTAAAGTCTGAGGAGAAATCTGATGACCAAAGAAAGGCGGTATATAAATACCTGTGTAAATAAATAAATAAATCATTGTCTGTGCACTGAGGTACTCTTGGGCAGCTATTCTCCAGACATCTGAGCTTAGGTGGGTAATGAGTGGGGATAGGGTCTCTGTAGCTCTGGTGTTACATTCTGGAATTCTCTCTCCAGGGAGTCCTGCCTGGCATCCACACTGTTGTCTCTTCTCAGCACTTTTTCATTCTCACAGGCGTGTTAAACTGTTTTAACTGCTGTTTTATTATTGTTTCGATTGTACCTTGAATTTTATGAGATTGCTATTTCATTGTTAAATCTTTTTATAACTTTGTGTGGGCTTTTGTAAAGCTTGCTGGGTGGAAGTAAATCTCTCAGCATCAGAATCCCATCAAATAGACTTTTAACTGATGCTCCATTCGAAATCCTTACATCTTCCCATTTAACTCTGTGTGTGTGTGTGTGTGTGATTTGCTATATCTTCTACAAGTTTATTTGTTCTCTGCCATGTTGAAATTCAGTTGTCCACATAACAAATTGCCATTTCAAGGACAAAATGGCCCCTTGACAATCCTACCTGTACTGGGAGTCACTTTCTCTAATGAAGCTGGAAAATGGCATAGACAATTTGAGTGTGTCCAAGCATGCTCTTTCATCTTGACTTTATTTTCCCCCAGAAGGGTCAAGAGCATATACTTTTGGGAACATTGCTTTTTGAATGTCATTGCCTTTGTCATTGCCTCTTATTCATTCATTTGTAGATTCTTTCCAAGGTCCTAATTATTTACAAGTGAGGGACCAAGATGCCTGGTAAATAACAGTATTCTACTGGGCTTATGTCTTCTCCCCTTTTCCATATCCAAGAGAAACAGCACTCACTAAAGCCCTATGGCATCTTCCAGAAACATGTTGAGATGTTTCTCACTTAGGTCAACAGTGACAATTATTAGAACTGGCACGTATAAACACAAAAGCAAGAGACATTAACAGGTCTATTCACTAAGGGTTCTGCACCCTTTCAATGAAAAAAAAAGTCCCTTTAAATAAAAGTAACATGTCTACATTGTGTAAATGTCAAGATTTTTGTATTTGTTAATTCCAGCCTCCTCGATGTGCAACATTCCCAACTGTATGCAAGCTCCATGGGAAGGGGCAGGACAAAAATAAGAATCATTCTAGCGCATTTGCTAACTCAAGAAAAGAGGAGGAAAGTGGAAAATGATCCAAAAATGCACTTATGTGAATTGCACTTATGAAGTATTCACTTACGCACTCATTTGTCTGTATCCACTGGGGATTTCCAGGCAATAGTGTTCGCTGCATGAGCCCTCTTGTCCGTGAGCCTAACTGCACTACGGTGTACATCTTATTCATGATATATAAACCTATATGCAGTGTTTTAGAAAGGAATATGCAGACAGCAAAAAGTATCTGCTCTACTTTGCTTACTTTTGTAAAATTTGTGTCACAGAACTAGTCTTTTGAAAACATTGCTGAAAATGAAATACCATTAGAGGCATTTTATTTGTTCCTTGGGAGCAATTTGGCCATTCCCTGGGCAAGATCAGATGAATCCACAATAGTCCTTCTGGTGATTAGGCCACAGTCTGCTTGCTTTCTCTTGAAGTCCTGAACACAGCTGCACACTGCAACAATCTCTTTCCGGCTCAGGCAGTGACATTTAAACAAGAGCGCCATGCACTGATTTGGGAGGTTGGGTTCAAAAGTTGATTACAATATGAGATGGTGTTCAAAGGCAGCGGTGCAAGGGATAGCAGGAAGGGAGCAATCTACCCCATCAGCTGGAAAAAAGGGAAAGGGAACGAACAAACAGGGGAAACGCCTTCAAATCCTGCCTGTGGGCTTCACAGAAGCATCTGTTTGGCCACTGTGGGAAGAAGGATGCTGATGGACCATTGCTCTGGTCCAGTAGTACTCGGCCAAAAGGTTAGCATGCAGACTGAGCTGTTCCCAGGGATGGTGTGATCATCTGACATTGCCAGAGATGGTATGATCATCTGGCATGGGGACATCACTTATAGCACTCCTGATCTCTTTCTAGAATGGTGCAGTACTCCCCAATAAGAGAAAGGGGGGGTTAGGGTGGCAAGTAAAGGTGACCTCCTCCTAAACCAGGGGTGTCAAACATAAGGCCCGTGGAAGCTTTTTATCCAGCCCTCAGGCTCTCAGCTGCTGAGCAGTGCTGAGGTGTTACTGCTAAAAGGGCAGCCCCCATGAAAATTGGGCTCTCCCATATCTTGAAATATGATAAAGATTTGCATGTTTTCTCTTCTGTTATTTGTAGTTGATGAATTCCTAAGTGAGAAAAAGTGCTTATTTTTGGTTGTGACATCACTTCCTGCCTAACGACATTGCTTCCGGCCCTCAGCAGGCATCATGAATGCCATTTGGCCCTTGGTATGAAACGAGTTTGACACCCCTGTCCTAGACTATTAAAAGGAAGTCACAAGGAAACAAGATAGGGTGTAATTGTAACCTTTGTACCATTCTTCTGTCAGTGTTTTTGTTAGCTGATCATCTCTCACTATGGGAAAAGCTGAGTCCCGCTTGCCACAGCAGGCAGATGGAAGGAGGTGGTTAGAGAAGGGAAGGCACATTTAAAGATATATGCATCGTGGCAAACCTGTTCAGCCCTGGGCCAGTTCAAAAGAGACATCAAGACAGGCCCCATCCACCACACAGTCAGAGCACAAGTGCTTGTGTTCTGATCGCCCAGTGCACTATTCCCCCTACGCATCAGGGGTTTTTCTGAACCACCCAGCATGTGGTTTGAATACTTCTTTAATGTAGTATTACATGACCACATTGATCATATTGTAAACAGAGCCACTAAGATGAATTATCTGAATTGGCTCATTGATGCAAGAGCACAACTGATGGCCAATGCATGTGCTGTGGCTAACCAGAGACCTGTGACCAGTGTACCAACTGAGAGTTACGAGAGTGCAGTTGTACAATGGATGAATGTAGTAGTAAGTACACAGGGAGTAAATGCAGCATGTGGCTTGAGATTTCGTGTCCAAATCTGGCTTACTTGCCAGGAATATGACTGCATTTTAGCTGCTGTGGCACAAGACTGTGCTTGCACAGCTGCTGCTATAACCCAGGGGTGCCCAAACCCCAGCCCGGGGCCACATGTGGCCGTTGGAGGCTTCCAATCTGGCCCTTGGGGAGCCCCCAGTCTCCAATGAGCCTCTGGCCCTCTGGAGTCTTGCTGGAGCCCATGCTGGCCCGATGCAACTGCTCTTAGCATGAGGACGACTGTTCTACCTCTCACCTGAACTGTGGGATGAGGGTTCCCTCCACTACTTGCTGTTTCATGTCTGTGAGGCAGCAGTGGCAGCAAAGGAAAGGCTGGCCTTGCTTTGTGCAAGGCCTTTATAGGCTTTGAGCTACTGCAAGACCTTCATTCATTCACATATGTTCCATCTCTAATAAATTCATTTATGTAAATTTATTCAAATTTGCCAAAATGATTGGACACCCCTACTATAGCCAATACATAAGATGTTTAGTTTTGGATGCTACTTCATGTTCATTTTTACAAGAAAACATTTTTTCACAAAAGTTATAAAGTATCTATTAATTCAATAGATAATGCAATAGATAATGCCTTTGTGCCTTCACTTAAAGCTCAGTCCTAACTAGGATCACGCTGGTGTACAGACGGATTTACAACAACAGAACAGAGTTACGCTGTTGAAAAATAGCTGCCGGTGGCACATGGTGTGCACTGCCAGCAGCCATTTTCTGAGTGCTGTTGCAAGAGGCAGCAACACCAAAGGAGTGTCTGGGTATCCTCCCTGGTGCTGATAAGCCAGTGGAGAAAGGGTGTGGGTGGGTAGAACAGGACAGAATGTGGGAGGAATGGGGAGGAGATAAGGACTTCCAGGGGTCGTATCAGAGGCGGGCTGAGAGTGGGCAAAACATTTTACTTACCTCTCCGCCCCTGCATGGTCTCCAGCTGCCCACAGGATGCAGTGGAGCCTGTGTTGGCGCCACTGTGCCCTACGGGCGTTATTTAGTTAAGATTGGGCATTAGAAACAAAAACTAAAATCACATTTTTCTATTGAATTAATAAAGGAATTACAACTTTTGCAAGTTAAAAAAAAATATTGTTCCTCTCAGTTTGAAGTTTCAAGTGAAAAACAAAGTGCTTTTGTGTTTCATTAAATAATAGATGCCACTGAAGAAAAATGTGGTAATATATAATGATGTTTCTTTTTAAAATCAGTCTCTGTGTTTCTTCTTTTAAATTACCAATGATCTCTGCAATCTTTCCATGGCACTTGGAAAAGTAACTACCCTTCTAGAGGACAAAAACCACAGAGAAATAGCTTGCAATATTTATATCACCATGCTGTGCTTCGAAAACTTCCCCTAAGTTTCCCCTTTCCCATCTAGGCATGAGAACTTAAAAGTATTACACATTTGCTAACCTGTGCCTTGATCCAAGGCTCTGCACATGCTCAGAGGCCTACAAGGTTCCCCTGTGAGTGTGGGCTTCCCCGTTCATTTCAGCAGAGGACTCCAATACACATGCCACATTCCTACATCTTAAATCTCAATGTGGAAGTATATGTCTTTGTCCACCATCCATAAACCATGAATTATAAGTGTGCTTCTTGGTGGAGGTTGACAGGAGACTGTTGTGTCGTTGTTTTGCCTATGGCAGTTCAGTCGCAATCACATTCTGCATCTGTTTTGATTGTCAGACTAATTCAGGGAGCAGTCATAAAATGTAGCCTGCTCTCCCACGAATGGCCTGACAGGTTATCGCTTATTTAGGTTTTTCAAATGTATTGAAGGTTTGACCTACTTGTGAATGTGAATCCTTTGTCACTCATTTCCATGGCCATCAATGACAAATCCTCATCAAAACCTCCGCTAACAAAGATGCATATACCAGTCCACTCATTGCCCGCCATTCACTGGGGCGATGGTTATTCCGTTGAAGCTCTTGCTCTGACCATGGCTGATGTCCCTCCCTCCCCTCTCCATACAGCTGGTCTCAGCTGCACACGGGGCTCACTCAGCTCTCACACAGCTGCAGCAGCATCAGCAAGGTGAAGTAAGGGAGCTCTTCAGGGAGGGCAGAGCAAATTAAAGCTCACCGCAGGAAAGTTGTGCCCCTGGCACTGTTCTTATGCAACAGCTGCAGATACAACAACTATCATCTGACATTCTGACATATACGTTGAGCAAAGCAGCAAGCGAGCCAATGCCGACACAATATCGCACAGGACTCCAGGTCCCAGCCTTAAGCAAAACAGGTGTATGACATCCTCATGCTAGTCTTCAGAGGTTACGGGCATGAGCGGAGACATCTGAGAGGAGAGCAGATGAAAATAACAAAGAAGGTTAGGGCTTGGCTTGACAAGCTCATTGATAATATTTTAGATGGAACAGACCTGCATGTTGAGTACAAATTGCTCCTAATATCTCTTTGTAGACTGCAGGCCACAGTCAGAGAGGTAATGGGTTCATTATTCATTATTTTAGGCAAGCAAATTTTCTACAAAAAGGAGCCCACAGTAACTCAGGAGGCGCCAGGTCGTCGTGAGGGCTTTGACATGAAAAGATGTTTTTGCACCAAAACAATATGGCAATAGAATGTACCTCAGTTGTGTTCTTGCGTGAGATTAAATAAATACGGACACCAAAATCCTTTTGTCAATATGTGGAGGGGCAGTTCTGCTTTGGCGCATTGCATTTTAATGCTCCGAGGCTAATTGAGTATTTGCTGTGAGGCATGTAGGTTGGCAAAGATTTGTTGAAAGAAAGAAAGAAAGAAAGAAAGAAAGAAAGAAAGAAAGAAAGAAAGAAAGAAAGAAAGAAAGAAAGAAAGATTCTGAAACGTTGTAAGCATATTCAGTAAATAAATAGCTGGATACTTAAAAACAGTGGAAGGAGACTTCCTTCTATTGATCATTAGATATGTTACATTCACCGTGGTCCAGTAATGGAATGTCAACTGTCATTTTTATGAGTTCACTGCTTCATTACACACAGCACACTAGGCTAATCAGCCTTTACCAAGTTGGCGTATTTCGGAGGAAGAAAAAAGTATATTAAAGTATGGACACGTGCACATAAAAGATGCTCTGAAGAGCACTGTTGGATATTAAAGTTAGCATCTGCTATTGTCTGGTTAACAATTGGCAATTAGCAGTCAGTTGCCAGTATGTTTGATGAAACCACAGATGGTGGGTGAGAAGTACACTTGGTCTTATTGATGATAATCATACAGTACAATATAGTAGGAAAATACAAGTTTAACAGCAGTGTTAACTTCTTAAAATGCAAGTTTAAACAGCAGTTTAAAAGTCAAATGACAAGAGACAATTTGCTCCTGTACGCTTGTGGCGTTTTATATTGGAGTCCCTCTGCTATGCTGTTGAGAACACAGAAAGGAAATAAAGCTAAGCGATTACAACTACTGCAAATAATTTGATGGGCTTTTAAAATACAATATTATTTGTTGGTTTTACTGCTTTTTTAAATAATTATATCATGGTTGTTGTCCTCTTGTTAGCTGACTTGAGGGCCATTGGCCAAAAAGTGGGTCTAAACATTTGTAAATGCCATGGACACAATTCAGCAAATGTTCATTTAACAGGAGCTACAAATTGGCTCTCAGGTAGCCCTTAAGATAGAAGGTGGTTCAGATATTAACATGCCTATTGGGAAGATGTCTCAATTTGCCTCCTACTGAACCTGACACTTCTGCTCAACAGAGGTCCTTCTAATAACAATTTAAAAGGCAGTAGCTGAGGACTCTTTCTGATTACATCACTGCTCCTGCTGACAACATCACCATTCCTGTTACAGGAGAAGTCCCAGAGCTCCTCTCTCCCTTAACTGCACCTCTGCCTGCATAGGTTGCAGGAAAGTCGTTACTTGTACGAATACTACACAAAAGAATCATAATATTTAAAGAATCTTTACCACATGGATAGTTCCCAGCATGTGCACCAGCTGCCTGCTAGCAAGGTTATGTGATAAGGAGAGGTCAAATATTGCATGCCTTACTACCTCTGTGCCTGTATAGCCTTCCTCATAGTGTCAGTAACAGATACATCAGGGCTAAATTACAAGTATGTTTGATGGCTTGTGTCCTCTAGCTTTGTAGCTATTTATAAACTTCACCATCAGGGCAGAGTTCTTCTTTTGCAGAATCTGGCTTAGAAACAACCGTTTCTGCTGAACCAGTTCACACAACATTTTCAGCATTTGCTGGGAAAAAAAAAAAAAAAACTTGGACCATCTTTGAGAGCAGCCATGTTGTAGAGCTCCAAGCTACAGGAATACATGGCTCAATGACAATTTATATTTGCCCAGAGTATTAGTGAGGATACAAAGAAGCAGTGCTTTTTTTGTAAAAAAAAAAAAAAAAAAAAAAAAAAGGTGCAGGAACTCACAACTTGTTAATCTTTATTTATTTATTTATTTATTTATTTATTTTTAACCCATTTTTTATTGGAGAAATAAAATATTTTTTATGTGCCTCCCGCCTAAAGATGAACTTACTTCTGAGTAGACATGCATAGGATTGGGCTGTCAATCTCCACATCTCCTTCCTCCTAGCTACTTTTTCTACACATGGGGAAAAATACTGTACAGGTGTACAGGTGCATACTACAGCATGTAGTATGTAGTGTGGCACTACTTCAAGGAGAGGAAGCAGTGAATGGATTCCGAAAAATGGCTTACATGAGTTCCATGTAGTAAAATTACTCTAAGCAACTGTGGGAGTAAGAACAAAAAAGGATTTCTTACACGAGAGGGGTCCTTAGGTGCACACAGAAACAGCTACGTTTGCAAACAAGCGATTAAGTATGGTTTAATTCAGGTATCAGAATACTATGTGTCTTTGGGAAGGCGCTTGGCATGCAATTGTATGTTCTCTGCTTCCCTGAGCAGCTGCTGTGCATTGCTGGAGAGGAGCTGCAAACGCTGGCTGGAGGAGGGCATGCTTGTGGGGGAAGGATGAGGAGGCTCTCTGGCAAGGCTGGACAGCACGTTGTACACACGTAGAATCCCTTTTCACCTGCCCTTAGCATGTGAAAACAGGTGCAGATATATCTCTCTGCCAGGATTAAGAGCCCAATCCTAGGTATGTCTACTCTGAAGTAAGTCTCGTTCTAGTCAATGGAGCTTACTTCCAGGAAAGTGCCTAGGATTGCAGCCTAAGAGCCCATTCCTATGCATGTCTACTCAGAAGTCCACTTTAGTGAATGGGGCTTACTGTGGATAGGATGGCAGCCTCAGGGCCCAATCCTGTGCCTGTCTACTCAGAAGTCAGTCCCACTAGAGGCAGTGGGGCTTCCTCCCAGGAAAGTGTGGAGAAGACTGCAGTCTCAGAGCCCCTCCTTCGCCTGTCTCCTCAGAAGTCAGTCCCATTAGAGGCAGTGGGGCTTCCTCCCAGGAAAGTGTGGAGAGGACTGCAGCCTCAGAGCCCTTACTCTGCCTGTCTACTCAGGCTGCAAGGCTATGACACTTTCCCAGGAGTAAGCCCCATTGAACACAATGGAACTTACTTCTGAGTAGACATGCATAAGCTTGGGCTCTCAGACTGCCAGGTTATGCACCCTTTCCCTGGAGCAAGCCCACTGAGCACAATGAGACTTCTGAGTAGACGTGCCTAGGCTCTTGCTGCAGATTGGCATGGGGGCTGCACCAGCCAGCTTCCTTCCCCTCCTCCACCAAGCCAGTACCTAGGCATTCCGTGGGTGCCGCAGCCCGTCTCCCTGGCTGGCTGGCTGTCCATCCTCCTCCTTGGCATCGGTGCGTGTCCCCCATGACCTCCACCAGCTTGGAAGCTGCGCGGGGAAGCAGAGTGCAGGGGAGGGGAGGCGGGCTGGGCTCAGGGGAGAGCTTGGAGATGGGGCAGGAGGGGGTCATTATGTGGTCAGGGAGGGGCCAGGCGCCCGCCCACCCTGCACCCCCCAGCACCCACCCAGCGAATGCCTCTGTTTTGCTCCCCCCTCCTGGAATGCCTCCGAAGGGGAGGGGCCCCTGCAAAAAGGTGCCAGAATGCCATCCCCCCCATGTCCCATTAGAAAAAAGCCCTGCAAAGAGGAATTTACTTTGTTCTAGAGTAGCTTCTTTCCAAACTTATGGTGCCCATGGCATCCTTCTTTCTTGGTGGCCTCATCTTCCTAGCTCTCCTGGGTGCTGCCATTTTGGATCACATGAGATCTTGTGTGATTCTTATAAGATCTTGTGCAATTGAAGAGGGAGGCACTTGGGAAGCCTGAAGAAGAGGCCGCCTTCCTAGGCTATGCTGTGGCGCCCCTGTTAGTTTGCTAAAGTACATTCAGGTGCCGTGTCATGCAGTTTGGATACCACTGCTCTAGACTGTGGCCCAATGGTCAAGGATAGAAATCCATCAATCCACCACTAGTGTACCTGTAACTGCCATAGTTCCAGAGGATCAAGCTAGGAGTACCCATCAGAAAAGAAAGAAAAGTGGGGGATGGTTGGGTAAAAGCTGCCTTGTTCTGTATAACCTTTCTGATTTTGTTGGAAAATATGATTGAAAGACCTGGGTCTTTCAAGGAAGCATCAGGAGACATCATCATGTAGAAATGATCATGGAGAACCGCAATATGAAAACAATGTCTTCTCAGAAAGAAGGCAAACTGAAAGGATCAAGGAATTGCACACTTGCCAGCACCAAGCCTCACAGGAGCTTCATATCAGACTCTTAATTATGCTTTCAATAATTTTATATCCCATGCTTACACTGAATCAATAGCTCTATTATGGTGATTCCTTTCTTCAGTAGCAGCACAGTGTGGAATTGCTGAACCTTTCCAAACACACAGCATCAAAATCTGTTGTAATCAATGGATATAGTTCCATTTATAGACATGTAAATTGGAGAAGATAGCTCAGAGCACCCTGTAGCCTAGTCTTATGCAAAGTGCTAAGCTCATTGCAATCTACCTGTGCCTAAATGTCCCAAAGAAGGCAGCCTTAAGATCTCATCCCTTTTATTTCCACCCACCCCCGCTTAAACTTTATAATTGAATTTAACACCTTTCACAATGTCAACATTACTCTAAAACAGCTTGTGTTTATGACCCAGCTATTTGCAAAATCTTATCAATTTTAACATCACAATTCTGGAAGTCAAGTTCAACACAATCCTGTGCTCTACTCAGAAGCAATTCCCTTTGTGTTCAATGGAACTTACCTCTGGGTGAGTGTGTTTAGAATTGCAACCTTAGGCTAGTTGAATAATATTGCTGATTTAGACCCATAGGAAATATTCTTTCCAAGGAAGCTCATGAAAGAGAGCTTTGTGGCCCCAATCACTTCCTCGATTTCATAAACCTACTATTCGGCTCTGTGTTTGATGTTTGTCTATCAGAGTGAATGGAGTATTCAGCTGAGCTGAGCGAAATGGCCTCCCCAACAACCACCCCTAATCCAAGCCAGTGCTTAGCATCCCTGAATTTGCAGAACAAACCCCTGCACTCTGCCCTAACAAGATACAGGTGAGCACAAAAGTCTTCACTATGCACTGGACCAGATACACAAAATACAAGCTTGGGCAGAGCATTCTTCCCCCACATTTTGCAGCCTCTTCACAAAACTGTTGGCTCCTTATGTTTCTCTATTCTCCAGTTTATAGTGCACACCTGAAATCCAATTTGCCAGGAATTACCCATTAGTTGCTTTTATTACATACAAAGCCAGGTTCAGTACTGAATGCAGAAAGAAAATGTAGATTGTTTGGACAAGGGTTCACTTGGTTGACTTTTTTGCATGCAGATTTTATTTTATTTGTTTCTATTATTACCACCATCCACATTAGAAAGGAAAAACAAGAACTGGACTATTTTTAAAGTAACCGTGTCACATGATCAGGAAAATGGCCACATGAGATCAAGTGTGTTTATTTTACTAACCAAAGACTATCCTTCATTACATTTAGGGACTTCTTTTATGGTCTGCCTTATTACTGCATTTTCAGGAATATTTCTTCAGGTACAGGTTTGCTGCCTTGCATTGATACGTGAGTTCAAAAGCCAAATGTTGCCTTTCCTGGAATTATCTTCATCACATGGAGAAACAAAACTAAAAATAGACTTTGGAGCCTATTAGGCAAAAGCTCCTCTTGCAAGAGCAATCCACCTTGGCACCGTTTTGTTCTCTTGAAGGCACAGAGCTTTGCAATCGCTGCCATATCTTGGTGTGAACTCCGAATGCCTGCGGAGGAACTACCAGCCTCAATGTGGGATTGTGAAGAGTTAGGACCCAGTCCTATCCCATTTTCCAGCACCGGTGCAGCCTCAGTGCAGCCCAGCATAAGGGAACAAATGTTCCCTGACCTTGAGGAGGCCTCTGTGACTGCCTCCCCATCACAAGATGCAGGGCACTACCTCCCCACCACAGGATACACCACAATAGGTAGCACTCACCCCATTAGCACAGCTGCACCTGCACTGGAAAATTGGATAGGATTGGGCCCATAATCATGATGTTAAGGACAGAGCTGTACTTTCATATAACACACATTGCTTTCAAATGTTGACTTATTTAAAAAAGAAATTGTTGTCATTTTTGAAGTGGCCTCATTTTGAATTGTTTTGTTCTTGGCCTTCCTCGCAGACGGAAGGAGCCGGAATTCTGCACCTGCCTAACACTAAAAAGGGAGAATGTTGGATGAAGCTGTAAATTGTTTAACAGCCAATCTGGATAAGGAATAGTCCTCAAAAACAGAATACCTCCGAAAGGCTGGAGGCAAGATTCGTTTTTAAACAGTTTTCACTGT